>NC_045511.1:26164903-26289434 GCF_009650955.1 Corvus moneduloides
TCCACCCCCATCCCACCTGGAGCTCTTTAGGGAGCACTCCAAGTGCCCCTCTGAAGGTCATCCTGGAGAGCAGCAGCAACCAGGGATCCTGAGCCAGCTGTGCTGCCTTTGGCAGCACTTTGGCAAAGGGTCTGGAGCAAGGGCGAGGGAACAGTGACTCTAACTGCTGCAGGGCAGGGATGAGGGAAGGGCCATTGACCCAAGTGCTGAAATGCTCCAAAATCCAGAAGGGTGCTGGAGAACTGGGAAGCAACAAGTTCTCACAAGTGCTGAAGTGATGGAAGCCCTTGGAGTGAAGTTCCCTGAAGGAACTCCCAGGGCAGTTGCTGCTGGGATCAGCAGTACCAGGAGACAGCAGGATCTGCTCATTTTGCTGGATCTGTTTCCAGGACACAGGCTGTGATTTCCCTGCTCACACAAACCCCGTGCCCATGGAGCCTGCAGGGTAAGAGCAATGCCGTTCCAAAGAGAGGCTTTGCAGCTGAAGTCCACCGCCCTCGTATTTAGGGAATTAATGACTCCCATGCTAAAGCACAGCAGGTGTGCTGGTCTCTCTCTGTGTTGCAGAGCCACCTGATGTGCCTGTGCTGCAACACATGTGCAAGGACAAAGTGACTTGATAATATTTTTAGCACAGAAACTCCTGCATGTGATGGCACACATCCTGACCAGCAGGGGAGAGTGACTGGCCAGGGCCCAGGCCTCTAGTGGGAGGGTTTTCCCCTAAAATACCCTAGGGTAACAAGCCTCTGTTCGTGTCAGTTGGGAATGTTCCTTAAAATGATAAATTTCTTGCAGATAATTATACAAGGTTATACAGAGGTAGCGTAAGAGTCTTTGTCATCTATTTTTAGCTAAATAATACGGAGGGTGTTCACAGAGTACCCAGGATTCATCTTGTAAATCAACTCTGGCTGAGGCCTGCTGCTCAGGCCTCAGCACATCAGACACTGAATTTAGAGAAACTTTTGATAAAGAATACATGTCACCACCCTTCACTAGTAAAGATTCACTGAACTGTGCTTGGGTTTGGCTGTTGCTGTTCTGCTCTTTTTTCCCTGCAGACCAGTTCTGGTGAGGCACTGATGCAGCGTGGGCGCTGCCAGCTGCTCCCTGCCCTTTCCCTGCTGCCAGGCACTGACAGGATCCATTGGGGATCAACAAGGGGACCATCTCCACAGTTTCTGCCCTGCACCTCTGTGCTGGTTTTGGGGTAGAGTTAATTTTCTTCCCAAGGGCTGGCATGGGGCTGTGTTTTTGACCTGTGCTGAACTCAGGGCTGATAATACACAGATGTTTTTGCTAAGCAGGGCTTGCACAGAGCCAAGGCATTTCCTTCTTTTCTTACTACCACACTGGTGAAGGACTGGGGGTACATGGGACAGCCAGGACAGGTGACCCACACTGACCGAAGGGATATTCCGGACCATATGGCATCAGACTGAGAGTATAAAATGGGGGAAGAAGAAGTAAGCAGGGGACATTTGGAGTGATGACATTTGTTCTCCCAAGTTGCCGTGATTTATGATGGGACCCTGCTCTGCTGGGGATGGCTGAACACCTGCCCAGCCATGGGAAGCCGGGTATTAATTCCTTATTTTGCTTTGCTTATGTGTGCAGCCTTTGCTTTCCCTATTACATTGTCTTTATCCCAACCCACGAGTTTTCCAGCTCTTACCCTCCCAATTCACAGGACTATGCCAGCGTGCTCCCCACTGCTCACACTGTGGCTCACACAGATCTCCTCCTTTCCTTCTGTTTCTCTGCTGTGAAAGCCAACACCCACGTGGCCACTCCTGGGATGTGCTTGGCAAGCATTGGAGCACAGATGCCAAGCTCTGGAATGCTTTTTCCAGGACTGATGAATGGGACTGTAGCTGTCTGCCTGGCTGGATTTCTTCAGCCTGCTCCTGTTTGCCCCAGATCTGGCTGTCAAAACTACTGAAGGAGTTGCCAACATGACTGGTGTGAGGATAAGTCTGTGTTACCTGTTCTAGCCTTCAGGATGCTGTGATCTTTCAATTTCCCTTTCTCAAAAGGAAAAAAAACCAACCTCAAAATATTTGTTAAAATATTTGTTCCATTGACCTGTTTCATATTGTCCTGGGGTGACTTTATGATGTGTATCCCATGTCGCTGCTCTATGCCCAGAAATTAACTTTGTGCCTTTCTATGCCTCTAAACTGAGCCTGAGAGGGGGAAGAAAAAACTGAGCAAAACTTCTTCAAAGCAGTTTGCAGCTTGTTCAAGGTCACACAGAGATAGCGTTTTTTTCCCAGCTGCCACAGGGGAGTGAGGAGGCACCTGGATTGCTGCTTCCCAGTCAGCTTTTGGCCAGTTGTTCAGTTCCTTTTCTCCGGAGACAGACTGAGAGTTGAACTTTGCTTTTCCTTCCCTGGAATTTCGGATTTTCTCCCTTTTCTGCTGGACTGCTTCAATATCAGAGCACATGGGGAGGACTTTCCACCGAGCACAGAGGGCCTGGCCCTGGCCCAAGCCCCAGCTCCGAGGAGACCAAAGGGAGGACTCTGACACTTTCCCAGGTTTTTCTTCACAGCGAGAGATTTTATTATTTAGCATTATTTTCCTTTCCCGTGTGTTTGTTAAATAAATAGTTTTATCTCCTTCACTTTCCTTCGAGGAAAATTTATTTTTTCCCAGAACCTGGTGGGGGAGGGGTGGTTGTGCCTTCTCTCAGAGGATGTATTTCTAAATTTGGCCAAACCGGAACACATATCTTACCATAAGTCAACAAGGGCTCTTACAGAATGAAACGCTCAACATAGTCAAAATTTATGTTTTCTTTACAGAGTATGAAGCATGCTGGGTTTTACAACACACAATGCAGTTGAGTTTCACTTTACTTCTGCTTTTACCTAAATTTACTTTCACTTGAAAACATCAAACCACTGTGTACTTGCAGTACAGTGTGGCCCAAGTAATCTGTGAATTTGTGGAACATGCCACCAGACTTCACAACTTTACATCCCTGAGTTGTAGATCAGATGGGATACATTCTCCTTAAGCATCCAGACAGTTTCTACTTAAAGGAAAAAGTAACCATTTAATTATTTTCTCTGGAGATCAGATGTCTGCTTTTAACACTCAGCATTCACACAACGTGTTCCAGCCAAGTCAGAAATTTTAAATCAAAGTGCTGTGTTTGCTGTGAAGTGCTGGGGTTTAGTTTTAATTACTTTCCTTTTTTTATTATTATTTTGAGTGGTTTGGGTGTTTTGTTGGTTTGTTGGGGGTTTTTTTGGGGTCGGGGTTGTGGGGTTTTTTTGTTTGTTTTTTTGCTTGGTGTTTGGTTCTTTTTTCATAAGTTTACACATAAATTCCTGTACATGAAAGAGCAGTTTATATTGTAATCTTTTCAGAATTACAGTCATGCAAAGCAAAACAAGTGTTCATTAAATTCTGAAGGAGAGAAATTTATTTCCCATAGCATTTTCTATTTCTAGAATGCAATCAATAAGTTTGACTGTAATGATTGGATCTCCTCTTCCTGGAGATTTCACAGCCTTAGAAGAAAACAGATCCCTGCAGAATAATTTGGAATAATTTATATCTACACAACTGTGGATTCTTTGGGATTCTTTCTACTTCTGTTGGCAAGTGGAATAGTGAAATATCAGGAACACAGAATTTATTTACTGGTTCTTCAGGCAGTCAGATTATAATGGAAAATATAGACAAAGGTAATAAATTCATAATGGAAAGCTGCACAAGGACACTAAGCCTCACGTCTTCATTTCCCTGTCTACTGAAGCTGGAAGTTTCTCTTTCTTCCCCTTCTGAACAGGGGGCAAAATCTTTGCCAAAATCAGTGACAGGATCTTTTCAGTTCATGGGTCTAGAATGAGAGCAAGGCAGGAAAGCCGAAGGTTCTTAAAAAAAAAAAAAAAACTAGTAAAGGGTAGAAAAAAAAGGTCTTTGTTTGCTACTAAATGTGCCTGGAGAAGGTGAACGGTTGTTTTGTGTCAGCTTGATGAGGAATTGGGCCAAAATCAAAGTGTTTTGGAGGATGCAGTTCAGCCTATTTCCTGTTGTGTGTCCATAAAATGGACTTGTCGGAGTGTACTGACCATGGCATTACCAGGCAGATAAAAACAAAGACAGATAAAATTAATTTTGCCTGTAATCTATAACAATTATATATTCTCTAAGATTTACAAACCACAATAAAGGATGGAAATTATAACGAGCAAATACGTAGTCTAAGGGATGTAAGACTGAGAGATCACAGATCATAAATATGGATCTTTGTTCACAATATGTGCACCTGGCTGTCTTCTGCTCTTTAGGTTTTCTTGTTTGGGTTTTTTCTTCGTTTTTCAAAATAGCTGAACAGAGTTGAACGCAGATGACTGGCTGAGGGAAATTAGAATTTTCTTTCATTCTTATTTTCCTATATAAAATAGTGGGGAAAAGGAAGAAAAAAAAAAGGAAGAGGAAAAAAATATGCTGGATGCAGTTCTGGTATGTTAACGTGAAGGAAACTGCAACAAGCATTGACATTTTGGCATTCAGAACTTGCTTTTACAGGGGTTGAAGTGGTGGAACGTTAATATTCTTCACTTTCTCCTAGTGAAATATTTGCTATAAAAGTGTAAATGAAGACCAAAGAGCTTTTTCTCCACATCAGCTTGCCAAAACGCCTGGATTCGTGTTTATATGTGTTTGCATCACCGGGTTATCCTCCCGAAAAGACAGCTCTTTTCCACCCGGACACACACCGCCATTCCCTCATTCCACACGGTCCCACAGCATCACGTGACGAGGGGGAAGGACTCCTCAGGGCAACGGGTCCTGGCAGCTGTACGGGCGGGACAAATAACTCCGCTGCGGGAGGGAGGGATGGACGGGACTCCCGCCGAGCTCCGAGCAGAATCTCGCTGCTTTCTGGTTCTGATCCCCGCTCGGTGAGAGGCGGAGCGCACCTAGAGCGCACTGGAACCTGGCGGAGCGCGGGAGCGCACGCAGCTGCCAGGACCTACCCAGAGCTCTGCTGCGCCTGTGCGGCCCGCTGTCCTTCTCCTCACCCTCCTCCTCATCCTTCTCCTCGTCGTTTTCCTGATATTCTTTCTCCTTTTCCTCTTTTTCTCGTTCCTGCTCCTCTGCGGCCATGGGGAAGCTGAACGTGGTGATGCTGCGGTACCTGTCCCGAGAGCACTTCAGAGTGCTGACCGCGGTGAGCGGGCACGGGCAGCGGGGCCGGGCCGGGCCGGGCCGGGCGGTGTCGCAGCTGGCGGCGGGAGGGGCCCGCCTGTGGTGCCGCTGGGGCTCCGCGCTGGCCTGTTCTGCTGGGGAGAGCCCGGTTCGGGCCGGTGTTTCCTTCGGCCGCCCGGCTGGGGAGGATCGGGAAGGGCAGGGGGTCCGTGGGGACGCTCGGGAGTTTTCTGGGGATGCCCAGGAGGGTCCCTGGGATGCCTGTGGGGTCGCTGGAGATGGCCGGTGGATCCCTGGATATGCTCGGGTGGTCCCTGAGGATGGCCGGATGATCGCAGACCCATCACGGTGAGGCAGCATCACCAGCGCCTCCGCTCTCTGTGCTCCCCGTGACTGGGACTAAAATCTAATCAGCCACTCATGTTGTGGCTGGCACTGAAGAACTTTCCAGGGTGGGTTGTTGTACGTAAGCTGCCAAGGAGCAGTGAGGCAAACTGAAATGTTTGTTAAGTCTTAAAACTTAGAAAACGAAGTCTCAAAGTCTATAGTCTTTAAAAATTGCATCCTTGAAAGGGGATTTTACTCTTGAGTGAGATCTGATACTTCATTGTTGAACACAGGGCTGACAAATCTGGTTTTAATTTTCTTTTAGGTGGAAATGGGCATGAAGAACCATGAAATAGTTCCTGCTAGCTTAATTGCTTCCATTGCCAGCCTTAAACATGGTGGCTGTAATAAAATTTTGAGAGAGTTGGCGAAGCACAAACTTCTGGCTTATGAACGAACTAAAAGTGAGTTTGAATTTTGTGTTGGAGTCCCTTTCTCATCCTGTCCCCAGTGCCTCACAATGGTACCTGCCCAGCAGGTTGGGATGTAGGAGTGACCAGAGTGTTTGCTTTCCCATCTCTTGGACTTAGCCTGGGAATGTGGGTTTGTGCAGCACCAGATGCTGTGTCTGCTATGTCTGTTTGTAGCTGTAGAGGTGACAGGCAGAAAAAAGATTCTTTTTTGTTCAGGATAAGGTAAAAAGAATCATCACATCACAATCAAGTGCATATAGGAATCAACTGAAATGATATCCTCACAGTTCTGGAACAGACTTGGACATTTCACCACCTCGGGAACAGCTGCTGAAGCAGTTTTTATTATCTGCCGTGTGACAAAGTTGTGCAGGCCTTTCCCCCTTCCCTTCACCCTTTTAGTTGGATTTGGCCCTGAAAACACAGCAGGGAAGTATATGGGAAATACCTCTCCCTTTTGTCCCAGTTCTTCAGAGGACTGAGGATTGCTCCAATCCAATTTAAACATCTCCACCATTCAGTTGAATTGGGCTGATAAGAGCCAAGGGGTGAAATATTATATGGGTGTTATGTATTTTAGGAAACAAGAAACAAGACTAAATTGAGACTTACTTTAAATATGATGTATGCATAATAAGGAGTGAAATGTGGTTTATTTTTTTCATAGCTGTCCAGGGTTATCGGTTAACTAATGCAGGATATGATTACCTGGCTCTCAAAACTCTCTCTTCCCGACAAGTCATCAATTCTCTGGGAAACCAGATGGGTGTCGGCAAAGAATCAGGTAAATTAAAATAACATTTTTAATAATTTTTTTAAGCAAACACATCTGCAATATTGCAAATATTTTGCTAGAAACTAGGGGAGCTCTCCTCTGGTTAGGCAGATCAGTTAATCTGTCAGACACCAAGATGTATTTGAACATAGCATGTTCAAGTGCTGTGTGAGGCTACATTTGAGTATTTTTGCACAAAAGTGTAGTTGCACTTTGCCCATTTTGTCTGTTTCTTAGTTCATCGTTTAAAAAGGTACTTTGCAGACAGGTGCTGCTTGTGTTGTGCTTTGTGAAGAGTTTCAAACCATTTAACTAAAAAATAATTTCAGCTTTATCATCCCATGTAAAAATAAGGTAATAAAGTAAAGTAGGCTCAAAATTATTGGAACACTATCTTGGTTCCTCTTATGTGCATGTATTTTGACACAGAATGTGACTTTCGTAATTGGAGAATGGGATTATTTGGGACAAATGCTAGAAATTAAATTTAGGGTATTTGTTAACACTTTAAATTAAAGGATCTGGTTCCTTGAGTTGTCTGTCCACTCAGCAGGAAGGAGAAGCTGTTCCAGGGTGTGACTAAGAACACCAGAACACTGAAAGATGCTTCAGATCCCATCAGCATTTTCTCTATTGGAGTACCATGAACTCTTAAACAGTAATTTCTTCATGTTCAGATCTCTTATACACACAATGTAATTAGCTGCCTTTGCTTACTCTGGTAGAACTTTTGTGTCAGGATCAGTGAGGAGTGAGGTAACAAACTTTCACTGCACTTTTTTGGCTGGCTTGTTAGATATCATTCATTTCTTAGATCTGTGCTGAAGATAAATGTCTTCTAGATATTTATATTGTTGCCAACGAAGAGGAGCAACAGTTTGCACTGAAATTGCACCGGCTGGGGAGAACCTCCTTCCGCAACCTGAAAAACAAACGTGACTACCACAAGCACAGGCACAAAATGTCCTGGCTGTACTTGTCCCGGATAGCAGCAATGAAAGAGTTTGCCTACATGAAGGTAGGTGGCCACTCACACAGTGCCAGCAGTGGTGGGACACACTGGAAGATGCCTCTCAGGCTGTCTTTTCATCAGTTTGTGTTTGCAGTGCTGGTAGGATTTGTGCTTCATTTTTTCTTTCCCCTAATGGACTTAAAGTACACATTTCAGAAACTTTCAATGCTACATGCTTTGTACACTTCCCAGTGCCAAAAATAAGCTTTGCCATGGAAATAACATGGAACAGAATCAGGTGCCATGAGAGAATTTCAAATTTACATCATTATTTATGGTAAGGCAATCTATATATCACCAATTCTGCAGTTTTTCCTTTCAAGTTTATTGCATGAACTAGGAAACAGCTGTCATTTTTTAAAATTAATCTATTTTTTATTTTACCAAGCTTTCACTTGTTGCTGTGCTGTTGAGAAATCTTTCAGATCAAAATTGGTGTTTTGATCTAAAAAGGCATACTTAGTTCTGCGCTGTGAGAAAAGATTTCATTTCCAAGCATATACTGCTACTCTTGAATTCTGTGGTTTTTTACCTGCTTTAAAAAACCACAGATATTGTATAGTGATGAAAGATGATAGCTGAAAATTAATTATTAATAAAAAACTAGTTTTCCTTTCTCCTTCTGTGCTATCCAAGAGTAATATATACATAAAATATGATTTTCTTGTTCTTCTGAAAAAGAACCATGATGGATTCTCTCAGTGGCCTGAACAGAGAAAGAGAGAACTGACACCATAATTTAGAACTTCTGTATTGGTCCAGGTGGTCCAACTGGTAAAACCTTGTGTGGTCAGAACTCGTAGGAATGTAATTGTGGGGGTCCGTTTCCCTGGGCAGAGGGTTGGGGCAGGATTAATTGAGTGCTGAAAAACAGTAATAGTATAATACTTAAGCAACAAAAACTGTATTTATGTTGCTTTAGCTTAGGACTCTATCTTAGAAAAGTTTCTATCTTAGAAAAGTTCACTGGTAACAACAGAATGAGTAAAAAGAGAATGAACCCATTAAAAAGTTGACTGGATTGAGTGAATGACTAAATTTGTGCTAGAAAAGGCAAACAGGAGAGCTTCAAAATATTATGAGCCACCTTTGGTTAATTTTAAGTGTGGTATAATGCTGATTATTACTATTTAAGAATGAACTTTTTGTTTTTACAGCAACTGAGTATAGGTTGACTAGTCAGGCAGGAGTGTATTGGCAGCAGCTTGATGTAGAATTCTTTTCTAATGCCCAACACCCTATTTCCAGTTATCTGCTGCTGATTTCTCCAGCTAATGTACTGGATAAGGTTCTGTCATTTCTCCACCCTGTTGTGGTTTTCTTCCAGATGCAGTGTTATTAAACCTTGGGCAGTCCACTCAGTGTCTAAACTTAGGAATTTTATTTTTCTTGGCAGTGAAAGTTCAAATGGCTGTGAGGCTGTTTTCCTTCTTAAGCATGTGATTGGGGCAATATATGCTGCTATCATAGTGATATGTACTGCTTATCTTAGATGTGCGTTTGTCAGTATATGTAATATTTTCTTAACTATTTAATTTTAAGTTTTCAGTGTGTTTTCTCTTTCCAGGCTTTGCACGACAGAGAATTTCCTGTTCCAAAGCCCATAGACTACAACAGGCATGCTGTTGTTATGGAACTTGTTGATGGATATCCTTTGTAAGTAGTGAAGCTTGAACTCTCTGTGTTACAGGGACCCTAACAACCCTAGGAAAAGTAACAGGGTTAGGGTTTTTCCTTGTTTTATACACAGAAATTGCACATTCTAAATGTTACTTTATATACAGAGTATTGGATATAATATCTGTCATGTTCTGAGCTCCAGTTTGTGATCCTTACTGTCTTAATTCAGTTGAGTTTGTAACTCACTGTTGTAGAACTTCTGCTCTGTTTATAGAGAATACAATGTATAATCTGGTTTTGCACCTTTGAGAAAGATTATTTTTCTTGAGTTTTCCAAGCTTTAAAAACAGTAAATATTATTGAGGTTTGTACGTGAAGGGTTGGTTTGGTTTTGAATGCAAAAGGCCTGTCTGTTTCATACAATATACAATAACCCAGATCCGATCCCAAGATTTAAAGTGTTTAGTAATAGAACAAACCAGCCCACGCTCCTGTATAGTATTCAAGATCTGAAGTTTAATCAAGAGGGAATTAATTCCAAAGTATAACAGTTGAAGAGTAATGTGGAAAAGACTTGATTGTGTTTTGTCTCCCCACCTTCATTTGTTTAATAATTCCACATCCATTGTGTGGAACACCAAGTTCTTGTGGAAGTCTGCAGTGGAAGTTCACTTTTTCTTCTTTTCCTAACATAATCTAGAAAATCTGATTTTATAAAAGAAAATGCAATGGCCTATTTGAATTTCAGTGCAAGAAGACTTAGGTTCTACTGACATGATAAGATTACCTAAAACAGGAGAAAAAGTTTGCTGCCCTGTTATTTACGTAATGCATTATGACAGCAGTGCTCCATGGGAGACAGTGAGTGTGAGTTTAGATGAGGTTTAGCCAGGGTGTAAGGAGGTATTCTCTCCTCTTGAGGACAGAGGGGCAGTGGCACAGGTTGCTTGGGAAGGTTTCACAGTCTCTCTCCGTAAGTGGAAGTTTTCTATCCTAACTAAACAAAGCCCTCAGCTTTGGTCTGTCTCTGATTTGACTCAGCTTTGAGGAGGATGCTGGACCAGAGAGACCTGAGGGCCCTTTTGACTTGAATTACCCTGGCATTCTGTCAGATGTATTTTGTGTACTTTATTTGTATTTTTAAATTAGGTCTTTCAAGGTTCAGAATATTTTATTTAACTTTTCAGGTGCCAGGTGCACCAAATGGAAGATCCTGCTGCTGTCTACAGTGAATTAATGGATCTGATTGTAAAACTTGCCAATCATGGTCTGATCCATGGGGATTTCAATGAGTTTAATCTCATCTTGGATAATGACGACCATGCCACTTTGATAGATTTCCCTCAGATGATGTCAACATCGCATGCAAATGCTGAATGGTAGGTTTAGATTTAAATGTGTTTTCGAGGTCAATCTGACAAATGTTGGTGACAGCAAACAGTCAACCATGACTTGTTTCCATAAGTCTTTTCCTGAATCCTTTTCTGCAAGCACAAGTAATGTTCCCAACAAAGAATGAGGAGAAATGTTTCTGCAGAATAAATATGTGATTAATTGCTTCTCAGAGATAATAATACTGTTCTGTTAAGAAATGCTCAGAAATAAACTGCATCCAGTTTCTCTTCCTAGCCTTTTCACTTGGGATCACTAATAGGAATAATTTTCAAATAAAACCATGCTTCTCATTGCAATAGCCTTCACTGATTTTTAATTTGTACAATTCTGTATTTTTTACAGGTATTTTGACAGAGATGTTAACTGTATTAGGGAGTTCTTCAAGAAACGCTTCAACTACGAGAGCGAGCTCTTCCCAACATTCAAAGACATCAGGTAGAAATGACCAGATGTGTTTTGAATTGTTCTACTTATGGCAGTAGTGTTGGTTTTCTGAGAAAAATGGATGCCTGTGAGAGATGCCTGTGGGAGAAATAAAAAAAAAATAAAATAAAAATAGGCCCAACTGTGCAATTTTAAGTTACATTTTTGTCATTTCTGTTGTGTTTTCTCCCAAGTTACTGTAAGTGGTTTTCTAAAGCTAAAGTGTGCTTTAAAATCCTCTGCTGCCTTCTTTATTTTCTTGCAACCAAGGAAGAGACATCAATCTGAAATCTTGATCCAAATGTTAAATGTCCAGGAAATTTTAACAGTGATGCAGAATCAGCCTGTTTGACAATTCTAATATGTTGAGGCTTAACTTGGGTTTCCATTTATAACTATTTTTAAAATGCTTGTAAATAGGGTGACTGCCTCCTCAGGCATTATTACATTTAAACTTTTCTTCCTAATGTCTTTTGCTCCTTCTGAAAAGTTAACTGATTTTTCACTCATTTTAAGATGGAAACTGTTGCAATGAAAACAGTTTTATTTCATCCTGAGCACTTTTCCTAAGGAATTTCACATTGTAATCAGCCTTCGTATGTCAGACCCTTTATTAATCTGTTTGCTTAAGCATGATTTGAACTTAAATCCAAATGTTATTCCTGCTAAAGTAAAATGATTTCCTGTAAAAAAAACCAAACATAAATGCAGGTTGTGGAGATAGAATCATCTTCTGGAGAGTTTTCTTCTCTCGGATTACATTCTAAGTTAGTACTTTATCTAAAGCTCAGCACCATCACGTGGTGTTTTGTGTGTTTCAACAGAGTATATCTTCTTTATTGATAGTGTGGGTAATTTTAGTCTAGCTTGATTAGGATTTTAAATCCAAAATGTAGTATATTGGTAACTTGGTTTATTGAATTTAGCATATTAAAAGAAAACATTCCTCTTTCACAGGAGAGAGTGTTCTCTTGATAAAGAGATTGCTGCCAGTGGCTATGCAAAGGAGATGCAGGAAGATGGTGAACTGCTTTACCCCGCAAGTTCTGACGAGGATGACAACACAGAGGTGTTAGAACTTGCAGAAGATGCTGAGAAGGAGCTCAGGTTCTTCAGCAAAGATGAAGAAAACAGTGAAGACTTCACATGTGAAATGGGTGATTTCACTGAAAGCAGAGCCTCTGACAATACTGTGAGCAGCAGTGAGGAAGAGGCTGATGCAGCTGAAAGCAGTGAAAATACACAAACACTGAATATGGCAGAGTTGAGTTCAGCCTTGGAAAAAGCTGAAGGGCCAGCTGTGCCATGGAAGTCCAGTGAAGATGCAGAGAGTTCTGCAATTACTTCCTCTAAGGGCAAAAGATTAACTGAAAATGCTGGTGAACTGGAAGATCAGGCAGGTCAAGGAGGGTGCTGTGAGGGTAAGGAGAACGAAGACGAGTGCCCTGAGCTGGTCAACTCATCAGCTTTAAATGAGGAATTCGGGCATTACAGGTAAAGATTCACATTTACTGTCTAGGAGCGTGGATCTTCCCCCCAAAAATGTAAATCTCTCAAGCAGCTCAAGAAGAACTGCTCTTCAGCTGTCCTTGTTTAAACTGAAGACTAAAAATTTAATTTATTTTGAAAATACTGCTGTGAATACCTTTCCTATTGGTATAATGATTGTCCAGCTGTGTTGTAGTATCTAATGAGAAAATAGGTCTTGCACTTCATAGACCAGCCTATTTTCTGTGGTGGATTTTTCCCCCTATTTCTTCATTTCAGCTAATATTGATAGTGAAGTAGTTCTTGATGTTAAAATATTACTTCTAAAGACCTTTTATGAGTAAGTGTGTAATTCAAATATTTGTGTCAAAGGCAAATGTTCCGCTGCTCACTCACCTGAAGTTATTAAGAACAAGCTCCTTGCAGTCTGTCATTCAACTATATTATACTGTGTGTTGTTCTGGATTTTAATTCCTTTCCTGACAAACTTAGAAATTCCTGCTTGCCTTCAGACTAACCCCTTGTATGTGAAAATCTGTTTCCTGAGTTTGCCAGCCCACCTTGTATGTGGATACAGAGATCAAACTGATAAACCTCCTCATTTGCTTTTGCACTTCAGTTAAGTGATTGTCAAAACACTGTGCAGGATCTAAAGCGTTTTAGTGCCCTGAGGTTTCTCTTCTTGTGCTCTATATTTATGTGGCTGTTGTGCTACAAATTCTTCCTTTCACAAAGTGCCTGTCTTGGACAACCAATGTGATTATTTAAAATAGAAACACTTTGTAGCACTTGCATGTTCTGTTGCGAGTTTTCAAGTTGTAGCCCAGAAAGTGAAGACTCAAACATGGTGCTTATAAAGGCAAAGGATGTTTATCTTGCTAATGGAATAACACATTGATTTGTTTGTTTCAGTAATGAAGAGTGCATCGTTCCCGTTGCTGGGCACAGAACAAGGACTAAGAGCATCACATCAGTCAGAAGTGTTGGGAGCTGTTCAACCATTCCTCCAGTAAGTATTATTTTGTTATGCTGTCATCTAGTTTACCCTCAGACCACCTTAAATTGCACATAGCTGTTAGTACCTGTTTCTGAAAATGTACTCTGGTATTAATCATCTTTAAAAACACTGTTACCATCTACCTCTCCAGTTTGTCTCTCCATTCCTACAGAAAAATAGGATTGATACGGTTTACAGGGAGTGATTTCCAGCACTCTCCTTCATATTTTGCTTTTTGGTCTCTCACTGAAGCTCCATATCAACATTAACAACTCTCATTTACCCTGTAACTAATTTATATTAATGTATGTTAATTCACTAACAGTATCAGTTAATCCATTTCTGTTGCTAACCACGATTAATATTTTTTATTTTGAACCTGGATACTTGAGTCTAGGTTTAATTTGGCCTTTCTCACCTGTCTTCTTAGAGATTTCTTCACATTCTTTTCTGAAAGATTTCTGTGAACTCTCATTCAACAGCAATCTCTTTGGCAATTTGAATTTGACCTTCTGAATTACATAAATCAGGACGTTTTCAGCAGAATTTAATGTGCTTTTCTTCAACCCCAGACTAGGCAGTAGGTGATATGTCTACCTCAGCACCGAGAATTTTGCAACATATGGAGGTTGTGATGATGGAAAGACTAGTGAGTGTTTCCACCAAGTGCTGCAGTTCAGCATAGAATTTGGTGAATTTACATTAGATTACATGTCATAATGGTGTCTGCCTTGCAGAATTTATTCTAGCAGGTTCCCAGCACAATACGATTCCACCATGATGAAACAGATGAAAGTAATTTGATTTCTCTTTTTCTTCCAAGAAAAAATACGCAAGTGTGTGCCACACTTGGCATCAGTGTGGCAACTTGAGTTAGGACCATGCCACAGTCTACCAAATCCTGGCTTCGTTTTTGTTACGGGTAGATACTGCCATCACAATGGAGAGCAGAACTCAGAATGAGGCAGAGGTGCAAATAACAGATGAAATTTCATAGAACTACTTCAGTTTGATGGAATGGGAAAACTGGAGGAGGGATTGTAAATCGCTAACTTCCCGTTTCTCTTAGCCACACTTGTGTTAGAGTTGTTGTTTTCCAGTAGAATCAGTCATATTTAGGGGCATATCTAAACTTCAGAATAATCAGGGTGCTAAAAAAAACAACACAAAGCAAATAATTACTGCTGGACATGGAATGTTCTACAATATTACCAGCTTTTACATTTTGGTGGAAGGCCTGTGTTCTGCACTGAGAGGTGTGGGTCCTTTAGCATCTCTGTAAGAAACACACTTGAAGTTTAATTTTAAAATTAAAAAGGATTTAAAATGCTATTTATTATAACTCAGAAGATAATAGCACAGATAAGCCCATACCCCTTTAGGTGCTGTGAGTCCTGAGGGTGTAGCACACACACAGCACTCCGTCCAGACCTTGTACATACCAGAGAATCTCCTTTTTCAGTCAGCTGAGCCATTTTATGATTTTCTCACAAGGAAAAACTTTGTTGATCATTTCTCCAGTCAAGGTGAATATCATGAATGTTCATGTTGGTCCTGAAAAAGTTCTGTTGTCAGGTCATGTGCTAAATGATTTAAAGGAGTTTTGATTCCAAATTGTGTGTTTGTTTGTAGGAGCTGGTGAAACAGAAGATAAAGCGACAACTGACCAAACAGCAAAAGTCTGCTCTGAAACAGCGGCTGCAAAAAGGGGAGGCAAATATTTACACCAAACAACGTCGAGAAAATATGCACAACATTAAGTCAAGCTTGGATGCAGCCAATTTCTGGGGATAGCTTATTAAAGCTCACGTGGAACATGAGGAATGTATACAGCTGAAAGAATCGTGCTAATTTACCAATAACCCTTTTATGTAAAGGAGCAATCTCTGCTATGCAAACCAGATATTTTTCTGGAAGTTAATAAACCTCATTCTCGTTCCTGTGACTTTAACTGGGAGGTTGTGTTTCTAGTCAGAGCTCTTGACTGTAATTTACATTGTATCAGTAGAATTGGTTAAGGTCATGATAGTAATTCCCAGCAGTGTTTTGTCATAAATGAATTGTGGTGTGTTTGTTGTGCAGAGGCACAAAAAGATTTTTTCTTTTTCTCAATTCTAGATGCACAATTATTTACAGAAATGTAAATTGGAAATACTTTCTGCTAAGTTAGTCAGATATGACTTTAACTTCAAAAAACTTCCTTTATCTTCAAAAACTTGGGGAATTAGATGTAACAAAACTTGGTTTCGTGTCTGAAATAATCACTTAGTGCAGGATGTCGCTTATTTGCTGTATCTTAGAAACATAAATAGGAGAAATCATTAAAATGTTTGTTGGCACAAGCACATTTTTGAAGTGCTGTTCTACAAAACAATATTGAAGCACAAAAAACCCTACTGCCATTAAACGACTATTCTGAAGGTAAAAGTGGCTTACAGTGGATCTAAAAAGCTAATAATCTAAAATTTGCCTGAATTTTTAATGGAATACTAAATACAACTGACAAAGATCTATAAAAGCATTATTAAGCAGTCGTTTAGAAATCTTTCAGTATTTTGCTTGTGAGACTGTTCAGCCGTCATACATGTCACTGTCATTGGCACAAGGAGCTACCTCAACACCATTCCATTAATATTTCTGTTTTAATCGTCAGTACTGGCAGAGCTGACCAACAGGAGTTTAGTCTCGTTTGTGTATCCATTCTGATTAGTTCTGGACTTGTTTGGTGGATGGTTTGTTGTTTTTTTTAGAATATACAGTGTCTTCACATGACCTAGACAGTACTCAGTAAGCAGGAAACGCCAAAACATTAAAAAGCCCCTAGAATACAATCCCTGGAGATAAGAGTGCTCATTCTTACACCAAGAGCATTCTGCAAACACCAGAGCATTTATCTTCCTAGTTACCATAAGCAGACACTGCTGCTGTTCTACAAGCAGTAGCAGGAAGTTGGATTTTTCACATTTAACACCCCAAACTGTAGCCTGGCAGTTTGGGATGCTAGATGTGAAAAATCCGATTTCTCATTTTCACTGGCACTCACTGCCCCTGGATATTTCCACCTGTGTCTCCCAGTTCCCTTCACCCTCCCCAGGACCAGGGTGCAGCAGCGGCTGTCTGCACGAGGGATGCTGGCACAAGCAGCGGCATGGCAATCAGCAGCTCACAGCCCAGGGTGAGAGTGAGGTGTAGCCGCCTCTGGCATCGCCGTGTCCCCCGCGGCGGCAGGGCAGGCTGGGGAGGGCAGAAGGAGGAGTTTCCGCGGTTGAAGCCTTTGCCCGCCGAGGACCCGGGCCCTGCCCCTCCCCGGCAGCCCGTCCCGCGCCCCTTCCCGCCGGGATGGCCGCAGGCTGGGGAGGCGTCGGTGGCTCTGGACGGCCTGGCGCTGCCTGGTCGGGCGACAGGAGCAGCATCCGCCGGCGCTCCACGCTCTGGGAAGAGCGGGCGGCACCTTCGCCGCCGCCGCGCACCGGGAGCGCGGGGCCGGGAGCGCCGCCGGCCGGGTCCGCAGGCGAGGACAGCAGGACGCGCTCCGCGGGTAGGAACGAGCCGCGCTCGTAGCCTGAAACTCCTTCCCTGCCTCCTTTTCGGTCCCCCGGGCATCTCCCCAGCCAGAGCCCCTACCCCGCCGTCGCCTGCCCTCTCCCGCACCTCGTGCATGCCCCCGGTTCATCTTCCTTTCCCCCGCTCCTTTGTATGGTCAAGGAGAGATGTTTGACAAGACATAACATTGGCAGTGAGTCCTATATTTTCTTCCTTTCTCAGAAGTTGCATCCTCAGGCTTGTTAACTCCATAATTCTTCTCAAAGAGGTAGTGTTCTAGTGATCTCTATTTTCTGGAGGTTCTAAGTGCAAGGAAGGGAGGGTGAGAATTTTGTAAATGATAGTTAGGCATAGATGACAGATATTTGTCTTTCCATACAATGGAAAGCAAAGTCCTAGCAGAACTCTAAAATCGCTTTATTTGTTACTATGTGATTTAATTGTAATAGATATTTAGATTACGTGTTATTAGCTCAATATTAAATACGTTCCTAGTACAGTTATGACTTTTCATGGTCTACTGAAGATTAAAGAAAACCATGATGTTTTTAAGGAAATACCTCCTTCACAACACTGGTTTCAAAAGCCAGTTGCTGAACTTTTTTAGATGGCTCTCAGTAGGGAAGATTTTTTGTCATTTAATCACTACCTTAAATTATCTACTAATATCTTATGAAGGAATCTTTCAGATGTCTTTTTCTATAGCTATAAATCCCTGGCTTCAGAGAAGCAATTCCTGCTCTAAAAACATCCATCTCTCTGCTGTCATGATTCCCAGACCTGTAGCCTGCATTTTCCTTCCTGCTCTGCTCTCCCTCCCGAGTTATCCTGTGGGATTGGGGTGAGACACAGACGAGGCTGTTCCTCTTATCCTCACTATAGCTTCAGTGCAGGTGTGTATTTGCAGAGTGTGTGTATCATTCCCCAAGCTCTGACTCTGTGTTACTCTGGATCTGAAGTTTTCTTCATAAGACTGACAGTATGTGACCTTTGTGTGTGAGCTGAAATTTTGCCTTTCATCTGCTTCAAGACCTTGGGTTGTGCCTCCTCTTTGCATCTGAAATATAAAACCATGTTTATTATGCTAGATATAGACAGACTTTTGATTTCATTTCACCCTTTGTGCCTTGTAACATAAATGACAGGAAGAATATAAAAGGACAATCCTGGGGTTTTTTTGACCTCGTTTTAGTTAAACTGATGGATCATATTTTAATGTGACTTTTCAGATATCATACTACCAGAGGCATCATGTAGTCCAACTTACACTTAGCAATCTGAAGCCCATAAACTTTCCCGGCTTCTGAATATTTGTAGGATGCAATATCCACAGTAAATGGAAAGTTTAAGGGAGGCCTCCTTAAGTCACATGAAAATAACAAAAGGTAACAATGGAAGAGACAAGAGACACTTTCCAGTATGGATATTGTATCAGCATATCAGAAATTGTAACATGTTTTCTTTCCTGAAAAACCTTTTTTTTTTTGAAAGCCTGGCTGATTGAAAGCTGGAGATCATGATCATAAAATTAGTTCTCAGATGGTGCAATTTAGAATTTAATCTTGGATTCACAAAGTGAAGAATTTCTTTCATTATTTGACTGCTGTAAGCAAATGTGACGTGCAAACTTAGGCATGTGTGTGAAAAGATGTTCCCTCTCCATATTAGAGTTCAGGTATAATGCATCATAAGCAGAGTCAAGCTATCCTTTTATCTCCTTTAAAAAACCCAGTGTGAGTGTGGCACTAGGAATAAGTGAATTTCATTGTTGTTTTCTGCCTAGAGAATCATTTCACGTCATTTATATTAACATATCTTAGTTGATGAAAACTTTTATAATTTGATTCTCTTACAATATAAAGCAATACAAATGTTTTTTAAACTACAGGTCTTCACAGTAGTTAAGCAGAAATAACTTTCTTCTGTTTCATTTTCTGAAACAGTAACTTTTAAAAGACTAGTTTTCCTCTGTTGTAATTGTCAGTAATTTTTTTTTTTATATTAATGGCATTGCACTTCAAAGGTATAATTTTATTCCTCGATAGTGTTATGCTTTTGCAATACCCTTCTGGCTGCCTTGCCTGTCCTCTACCTGAAGTTACTCTGCTCATTCTCTAAATCAAACTTATAAGGTTCAAAGTTGAAATTAACTGACCCAAAGCCATAGTAATTTGTGATACATGTCTAAAATACAATAACAAGCAATACTTTTTCATTGTTTTCCTATATTGTTAAGATTTTGTTGGTATGCTAACAATACAGATCTGTGATGTCTTTTACTCTGTCTCTCCTCACACTTTACACTTTTAAAATTTAAAAGAAGACAAATATAGGAAAATTTATAGAATTTATTGAGAGAAAAAAGGGGTGGGAATAGCCTCTAAAAGAAGTAAAAGAAACCTAACATGGACACTTGTAACATAACCAGTTTTATTCAGATCTAGTGGAACAATTTCTATTTATTTCAATTGGGTTAACTAAGGCCTCTCAAGGAGGAAAGGAAAAGCCCCTGAATGTATGTGACATGCTTTTACTTCAATATTTTATTTTTAGTAATAAATGCAGGGTTTTGCCATAGCTTGGTATGAAAATTTTAGGAAAAAAAGCAATACAGCAGTGTCACATGGGGTCAGATATCTCTGCAACAGTGAGCTAAAGTAAAAAGTTGAGGAGGGAGTTATGCTGAACAGAAAAACTGTGACTGGGGTTCTCACTACTAATCTGCAAGGAAACATACAATCTTAATATTTCTGTACCAAACTGATCCTGGTTGAGAAAGGTTGGGTGGGGAGTTTAATTCCAATAGAAGGAGCAAAGGGTGGTAAGTCTGTGAGCTGGGCATAGACAGAACCTGCAACAATGCTAGAAGGTGCGACTGCCCAGAGGGAACCTGTGCAGAACAAAATAAAGGGTTCATGATGGAGCTTGGGCAGCGGCAGGTGGGAATGCTACAAAAAATTTGACAAGTGAGGACTATTAGGAATTCAAGAAATAGTTGTTCTTTTGTCACATTCAATGCCTACAGGACAAGCTAATTCTATACCAGCTCCCACCTGTTTTCACTTCTGTTCAAACAGCCCTACAGCAGTTTAAATCACCAGATCTGTTTTGGAACAGCACTGAAGATGAAAAGCATATGGAAAACCAGTACTAGAGTGCAATATTTGTATCTGCTGGCAGTTTTTGCAGGGGGCAGCAGTCCTTGGCAATGAAAAGAGAAATCACACTGAATTGTTGGGCATGTAGGAACTGAAGCAACTCAGGTTCTTGCAGAGAGGTATCTTCACAAAAAGGGCAGTCAAGCCCAAGGAGGTTGTGCAGACTCCATTCTTGGAGGGTTCCAAGATCAGACAAAAATCGAAGTGACCTGGCCTGCTCTTGTAGCTTATCCTGCTCTAAGCAGGAGATTGAACTAAGTGAGCTCCTGAGGCCTGTCCCAACCTGAATTTTCCTAAGATTCTTCCCACTGAGTTCTGATTTCCAGGTTTCCCTTCCCCTAACTCCTCTCCAAGGCAGAAACTGATGTTACTCAAATTATGCATAATCATATCCTAATCCACTAAATAATTCCCTAAGGAGTTAATTTCAAAATTTAGTTTAAATTATTCATGTGGTGTGATACATCTTGAGAAAAGACTTGGAACTATTATTAGAGGACATTAAAACTGCTGACATCATAAAATACAACTACACTGTGTTTCAGAAAAATCCAGTGGGTTTTTTTGTTCTTTTTTTTTACCCTTTTTCCTTGTCCAAACAGAAATGGAAAGTCAGTAAAATTATGGTACAGAACCAGAACATACAGAATGAGAGCATGGATATAAGGAAATGTTCTCATGAGATTGAGAATGTACTGAGGAACAGATAAGAAGCAGGACACATTATCTTCAAACTGTGAGAGAAAGAGATGAATACTAACAAAGGCATGCCTAGAACACATAATGCAACAAAATGATCAGAGGAGAAAGAATTCCAAGACCAGTGCAGAACTGCACAAAACAAACTAAAAAAAAAGCAATTAACTTGTAGAATTGCAGTAACTTTTTGAGGAACCATGAGCACTCTGTCTTCAGGAGAGATTTAATTCCCTTCTCCATCCCCAGATTCAACTGGTGTCTAGAAGGGCTCAAAGACAAGGGACTAATGGAAAAGGAGAGCTTGCTCTTACATCCCATTTTTCTGCCTCTTTACACCCCTTTCAATTTTAATGACAGCACAAAACAGCTTTGAAAAAATGAGCATAATATCCCTTAAATTAATACTCTACATACAATTGTTTATATTCGTGTAACTTGCATATAACACAATTTTTCTTCAATCACATAAATACTTTGATTCAGTTCTATTAGGAAAAGGTCACCTCTGAAGACTTACTGTTTATCAGTAAGTTTATCTCACATGTGTGACTGACAGAAAATCCACTTTCATATTCCTTTTGTCCTGCTAATAATGTATAGTATTTAGATATTTTAGAAAAATCAACATCTTTGTGGAAGATTTATACAGAGAACGACCTTGCTAAGTAACTTCTAAGTTTATTATGGAGGAAGATGGATCAGTAAAGGGATCTAACCAGGCTGACTGCTGGCTAAAGCTCCACAGCATTTCCTCAATCAGTTGCACTAACTCTGGGTGACTTGTACAAGGAGAAAGGCACAGACACAACATTTTACCATCAGCATCTACACACTGGTAAAATTCATAAAAACTTGAAGGCAGAGTAGGTCCTCAAATTGCACTGACCATGCACATTCCCATAAACACCTCTGATGATCATAACTGTCTCACATAGTAATGACCTTTAGCAGGTCAGAGCAAGCAGCTTCCCAAGAATAAATATAAAATATAAGAATTTAATTCAGGAAACAGAGACAACCATAATAAACTGGAAAACTTGTATTTAAGCAACAAGGTAAAAGTAAAACCTGTTTTACCAAGCAGACTTTGTGCAGGAATAGTCAAACAGCCAGTGAGAAAAACAGTAGAATTAGGGAGAGAAAATTGTAGCAAGTGACAGCCTTCTCCAAACTTGCTTTCACTTTGTGTAAGTAACTGCAAAACCAGCAAACAAAAAACCTTCAGTAATATGCCAGTGTCCAGTGCAAAGCAGTTTTAGTTAACAAAAGTCATTTCCCAACACTCAAAGTGCATGTTAGGTATCGTGCATCTCTCTCACCTACCTGGTAGGCTTGCACAGAAGCACCACTATCTGCCTACATCAAAAAGAGAACAGTTTCAGTATGAACACCTTGCAGGCAAAAGCCATAGTCTGTGGAACTTTCATCAAGGGCTTCTGACACTGGTGAGGTGCTGTCCTCTGAATGACGCATTTACCTCCTTTGGTTTCATGTCTCTTACCACAAGAGCTATGACATGCACTTCATGGGGACTGTGAGGTAAAAATTTAGGAAAGGAAGACCCTCTTGCTTTCCAGGTTAGCCACAGATGTACTGGGCCCACAGGTGTCTACATCTTCTCCTCCTCAGTCTGTCTGAATCCCTGGGAGACCTTTACAGATAATATTTTAGAGGGAACAGTGCAGCACTCTAAGTCTGCATTAGAACTCTCATGACCAGAGATACACAAAAGGTGCAGCAGAGTGGGCACATTCCAAATCCCAAAGGCACAGTGTGGTTTACTGATCGTTGTGACAGAATAAGGGTTATAAACCATCTGCTATCAGTTACAACGCTATAACCAGATCTGGTTATGAACACACTGGTATCAGAAACCACAAGCAGTAGTATCCCCTTGGAATAAAGGTTACCTGACAGGCACCCTGTGGAGAAGCAGAGGGGTACAACCCACCAGTCATCCCAGGATACACAGGGGGAGTCTCCTCCGACCTCCCTCCCCTCCTGTGTTGTATTTATAGTTTTTTGGGGGAGTGGGAGAAGACAAAGTTCCAGCTGATGTCATTTCATGATTACATTGAGATTGAGTGACTTCAGTTTACACATGTGAAGTATGTACGGGTTTTACTTCATTAGCATATGCAGCTGTGAAAGGTTTTATTGTATTTTCAAGCCGGTGAAACAAAATTCAGCTTTTGGTCACTGGTGGGGCCCTTCCTTGGCTTAGTTCCCGTTGGCTGCATTGCTTTAAACAGAGCATCACCACAACACCTCTGTGCCACTCTGTCCTTTGTTTCCTGCCTCTCTCAGGGCAGCACCCCAAGCTCCCTCATTGTCCCTGCTCCTGGGGCTGCAGTTTGTTTCTGGTGAACTACTGCCACCATGGACACTTCCCTTTGCTTTGTCTTTTAATATTTCTCCACAAGGACTGAAATAAAATGTTAGCTTATGGCACCTGTACTCGAAAGCTACAGAAAACGTATGTGAAGACCGCACCACAACCAGATGGCATTGCTGTATGGGCACTGAGAATAGTAAAAAAGCAAGATGAGTCCATGCAAAGTGTCTTACCTAAAGAGTTCTCTAGGAATGCACACTGTTGGACAAAAGCATAACCCAAAAAAAGAAGAGAACTAGTTATTGTGGAAATGTAAGTGCTGTGGATAAAAGCCCACTGACCAAAAGCACAGAACAGCCTACAAACATGCCAGGAGGCACCAAAATTTCACACCACTGTACAAGAAAACAGTCTCCATCCAAAAGAATCACATTTGCAACATACTGGAGGTCTTTAAAAGCCTCTGGACACAACCCTGAGTAATGTGCTCTATGGGACTCTGCTTAAAGCAGGTAGGTTGGACTTGATGACATCCAGTGACCCCTTCCAACCTCGCCCATTCCGTGATTCTGTGATAATAAACAGCAAGCCCAAATCCCTTCTCACAGTTCCTGTTATTATTTTCCTGTTGGCTTTCAAACCATGTTGTTAACATTGCTCTCAGGCTCACAACCAGATGAGAAAGAGGGGAGAAGACACAGCAAAACACAAAGAACAACTCTTTTAGGCATCTCCTCAGTGTTTATTTGTATTACTTTGCATAATCTCAAGCACTTTCTGGATATGGAGATCTTTATTCACTGTGCAAATGAATAAGCTCCTTCTGCAGATATTTCCATGATAAAGCTATTTCCAACTATCCTAAAAAGCGATGACTAAGCTACACTTGGTATTCAGTAGGACTCACTGATTCTAAGGTCTTTAGCTGAGCAAGGTCAAGAGTTTCACAGGGGCTTTTTAACTAACATCACTACGCCTGCAGCTGCACCAGCAAGTCTGAGGTTTTCCAAAAAGCATAGGAAGTATTTTGCTTAAGCAGCAACTTACTTTACAAGGTTTCTCATAATGTTTATAGAAGACCCTCTGTACCCTGAACCAAAATGGTTCCAGTGGTTCATGTAGTGGAACAGCTGATAAAGCTTTAGGCGTTTCTCAAACCCTGTGGCTCTGGGGATTTTATTGTGATAAGCAGAATAAAAAGGACCACTGAAGCCACCAAACATCCCAGCTATTGCAAGATCATACTCTGAATGGCCGTAGAAAGAAGCTGGATCGAAGATAATTGGACCAGAATCATCCTCAGCTACATTTCCTCCCCAGAGATCCCCATGCAGGAGAGAAGGAACGATTTCTACACCACAGAAAAAACTGGGTATCTTCAGCTGCAGGGGGGAAAAGCAAGACATGTAAATTACTACAATCATTCACCTTAAAATGTAGAGGTTTATCTGCATACTTCAAACTTTTTAAAAGTCAGTTAAATAAACCTGTAACTTCAAACAGCACAGGACCAGGTCAAAAGAGATTCTGAGCAAATCCAGAGGATTCCTGTTTTTCATAAAAGCCAGGAGCAGAATAGTCATCCAAATCTCTTTTAGGAAGACAGTAAAGAATTTAAAACTGCATTTGGTGCTGTAATATTGACCAGGTTTAACAACAACAACCACTGCCAGTTCATCATTAGAAGGCTCAGGCATCTCTCAGCAACCTTGAGGAATTTCCACCCAAAGAGCCAAAGTTGCAGTCACTTAACCAGATACAAACAGTAAATGAACAAGGTGCAGAACAGTACTGTTTATGTACATTTCTCATCATGCAAGTGTTCCAGGGAGTGAGAAATATGAACTTCATCTATAAGATTTCCCAAACAGACAGACAAAGTGTTATCTGGCACTTCGGAATTCACTCTGGAATGTTAGCATAGGGTGATGTGGCAAAAGCCATTACACCTTAGAATAAAGGGTGTTTTAATCCCCAAAAACTGGAGTCTCTTACCAACAGAACCAGGTGCAAACCAACAAAAAGGAACTTTGTTTTAAGATAATAAAATCTAGATAACTGATACCCAGCTGTCACTATAATGAGAACTGTGAGAATGGCTGGTACCTGAAGCTGTGCCCAAAGTTCTCTTGCTTCCCTGTCTCCTGAGCTCCTTTCGATCAGGTCCATCTGGGGCTGGATCCTTTGTCTGGCAAAGAAGGTCACCCAGTCACTGCGCCAGTTGTTCACCTGAAGGAACAGGACTGCAGACGTCAGTCCTACACCACACAAAAGGCAGATTTTCTTCTTTTTCAAATAAGCCTTTTGAGGATTACACAGCCTTTGTGCTGGTACCATCCAGGGCAGTAAATGCTGCCATTTAATTGAATGTTATCTTCAAACATTCAATTAGGGGAATAAATAATTTTCTCTCAGTGATTAAAATCCAAGAAATTGAGGAGCCATCAGTGTCCAATGCAGCTATAAGTGCTGTCCAAAGCACTACTTTTCTTAGCAGGCTAAACCATGCTTTTTCTTATTCGTGGCTCCACAAAAATTCATTTCTTTACATTAGGATAATTTTGACCCTTTTTGTCACCCAAGGGAAAATGAGATAAACTTAAAATTCTATCAGTCTGGTGAAGTACAACCTACCTGCGGAAGATAACCACAGCAGGTAGCTGTATGAAAGCCAAAACGATCTACAAACTGGACTTCCATTTGCCCTTGTCCTTTACCTTTCAAATCAAAGACAAAAATTCAACACCAATGACAAAATACTGAGCATCCACAATGCAAATGAACCTTAAAACTATGCACAGGTACAATACTGCTTCTACTGAGAATAAAAAAAAAATGCACCTTAATGTTCTTTTTGTTACAATGGTTGCTGCTGCTGTTTTTTAAATTTAAAGCTCAATGTAAAGCAGCTATATTACAGTCTTTATTTTTCTTTATTTTTTTAAATTTTAAGGTACAGTATCTCTACTGATACTCTACTGATGTCCTTGTAGAAACTGTGGTTCAGGCTCCCAAACTGAATACATGTTTTGCTCACAGAAATCCAAGCAGAACAAACAAAAGTAAGAAGAAGAACACCCTGCCTGGGTGTTTCATCCCAACGTATTCTCATACTACCTATTTTGGAAGAAGATGAATCTGTCCTGAAGCGGCAAAAGATATTTTAACTACTTTGTAAATTATTATTAATTAGGTAAACTTTGAAAACAGCTGTGTACTGTACCAACTGTGCTCCCTTCTTTCTTCATCTTCTCTCTAAGTTGCTGGTTATGAAGGTGAAGATCAGCCAGCTGAGTTCCAAGCAGCGCTGAATGTCTAAGAAACAAAAATAATGTTAGCAACTCTGACACATGAATGAATCCAGACCCTGATATTCCAGGGGTCACTTGAAAACGTTTATCAAGCACATAGAAGTTCTCCATCTCTAATAAAATAACTTCGCTAAGTATTCCAGTATTATAAACACTTTATCTTCCTGTCAAGACTGCATATTAATATAGACAAAATGTACTTACTTGGTTGTTTCTGACACCACTATTGAAAGTGAAATCATAAATTTAGTAACAATTATAAACTATCAATCCTAATTCCTGTGTGATATCACTTCTACAAGCATTTTCAGTAAGGTATGTGTAAGAAAGCATGTACATAACGTGGAACATGTTGTGCCTTTTTTTTTGCCCTCTGGCAAACTGTCTTTGGAAAATAGAACCAAACAATGCTGATCCCCTTCTTTCTATCACTGTTTCTGGCTGCTCTTCTCTAAAAGGCCTCAAAGATGGGTGTCAGGTAGGCCTAGTTTATTATCTATTTTTCATAAAAGCTGATCCTCTACAGAGTTCAGAAAAGTCTTGTAGTAATTGCAAACAATCCTTACAGCCAGTTGCCCTCCATGTAAAACAAAATTATGTTCCTTTTCCTTTCTTTGACCTTTCTCAACTTTCTCTGTTCTAAAAGCACAGTCATTTAAGGCAAATTTAGTTCTTCATTTTGTTCCTGTTAACACAGATTGTAACTCTCCCCCAAAATCTGCACCCTGAAGGTACCATTTGAAATCCAAACCAGCAAGGTCTTTGCCATTTCTCTTGGGACTCACTGAGGGCTCTTCATAAATCAGAAACCCCAGCAATAAGCAGGATGATGGACAAGACTTTAAACTGGCTACAGAAGTTCTGAAAGTGAGATAAGAAATTGGTCATGATCACCTTCCCCGTGGAATCAGACAGACAGATTCATCACATTAAGTGCTAGTCACAGAGAAGAGACAAAATTTTGAAACTATCAAAATGAAGGTTAAGAGTTGCAAATATATGGAGATCAAGACTAATTCATTTGGGAAAGTGCCTCTGCACACTCATGACAAGCATTAGAGCACTGGTTCTTATATCAAAGGCTAGTACACAAAACAGGTGATCAGGTCATTTTCCTTACTGCAAAAAGGAACCTTATTATAAAACCACTAAGTACCTAAACAAACCAACCCAAAACTAATCAAAACCCAGACTCACTTCTTGATGTATTATCAGTTTGCTAGGTGAGGCATTACAGTTGTCTGCTGTATGACTTCCCATATGTCCCTTGACTTGCTTTAGAAAAAAATTAAGTTTTTCCTATGAAAACAAGTCGTTTAATTGTCATAATAGCCAAAATTTCTGGTTAAAGGAGGCAAAGGTAACACTGTTTTACCTGTTCAAGGTCTTCATTTCCAAATGTTCCATCACCAGCACAGTATTGTCCCCAGGCAGTTCTACAACTTTGATGGGTTTGGGCACTCTTACTGTCTGTGTTTTCAGAATGGCTTCCAAGCTTGCCATTTCTCCCAGAAACATTCTTCTGGCCTGCCAGATATTAAAGGAAAGCATTAGTCTCTAGAAGTGTGACTCACAGGTAAAAGGTTAAATAAAAAGGTTGGAGCAAACATTTATTCACACACAAGATACAGACAGAACGGGACCATCAGACTTGATGATAATTCCATGGTTGCAGAAATTTTACTTTGTAAAACAACTGAGTGAAAGCAACTTTGGTTCTAGCATTCTCTATAACTTAGAAACTCTCTTTACACTTGAAGGAATGCAAACTGCATACACACAAAATGCATGCAATATTCTATTAATACAGCAAATGTCTAGGAAGCCATGGACAATATACACCATCAGCTGGGAGACTAGAAGAATGTTGCTGACATTCACACACATCATGACTTTCCAGACCAAGTAATACAGTCAAGCTTCAAAAACAGCTCTATTTGCAGCCACAGAATCACAGAACCATAAAATTGTTAAGGTTGGAAAAGCCATCTAAGATCCCTGAGTCCAAGCACTAACCCAGCACTGCCATGGGCACTCTGTGCCAGTGCCTGACCACCCTTTGTGTGAAGAAATTTCCCCAACATCCAGTCTAAACCTCCCCTGACACAACTTGAGGCTGCTTCTTCTAACTTGTTCCCTGAGAGCAGAGCCTGACCCTCATCTGGCTGCACTCTCCTGTCAGGAAGTTGTACAGAACCAGAAAGTCCCCCCTGAGCCTCCTTTTCTCCAGGCTGAGCCCCCCCAGCTCCCTCAGCCACTCCTGGTACTCCACTCCCTTCCCCAGCTCCGTTCTCTTCTCTTGACATCCTCCAGCCCCTCAATGCCTTTCTTGTCGTGAGACGTCCAAAACTGCCCCCAGGATTCGAGGTGTGGCCGCAGCAGTGCCCAGCACAGGGGGTCGGTCACTGCCCTGGTCCCGCTGCCACACCAGGACTGGCACAACCCAGGGATGCTGCTCCCCTCGGCGCCGCCCGCCCAGCCCCGGCATCCCCGATCGCCTCCCCGCCACACCTCCCCCTCGGAGTTGCTCTTCACGAACACCCGGCCGCGGTCCGTGTCGTAGCTCCGGCCCTGGCTGATGCAGCCGCCGCCAGAGTGCCCGGTCGGCCGCAGCAGCGCGGTGCCCAGAGCTCGCTTCAGGGCGTCCTCCATGGTGGCCGCTGTGAGGGGAGCCACCGGCGGGAAGAGAATTAAAGGCACGGGGAAAGGCGGGGCGAGAAGGGGCGGGCAAGGGGCAGCTGGGGCGGGGAAAGGGCGTTTGAGGGGGGCAAAGGGAATCTCAGGGGGGCAAAGGACGTTTGAGGGGCGACAAAGGGCGACTTAGGCGGCCAAAGGGCGGCGGAGGCGGCTGAAGGAGCCGGGCCCATGACCCAGGCGCTGCTGTCAAAGGGTTCTCCCGCTCCTCTTATGCCAGTTTGCCCCCGTGTTCAGTTTTTTTCTTGTGTTCATGACAGAATAAATTACAGAATAGCAGAACGTTGTGAGTTGGAAGGGACCCACAGGGTTCGTCGTGTCCAGCTGCTGGCCCTGCACAGGACGCCCCAACAATCACACCCTGTGCCTGAGAGCATTGTCCAAATGTGCACCTTGTGCTCTGGCAGGTTGGTGCTGTAACCACTTCCCTGGGGAGCCTGTTCCAGTTGCCAAACACCCTCTGGAGGAAGAAGCTGTTCCTAATATCCAACCTAAACCTGCCCTGACACAACTTCAGGTCCCCTTAGGTTCTGTTGCTGAGCACCACAGAGGAGACATCAGTGTCTGTCCCTTCTCTTCCTTCACAAAGTTGAATACAATGATGAGGTGTCCCCTCAGACTAACTGGGAAAGATCTCTGAGAACATCAAGTCCAGCCTGTGACTGGACACCACGTTGTCAACCAGACCACGGCACTGAGTGCCATGTCCAGTCTTTCCTTAAAGACTTCCAGGGACAGTGGCTGCAGCACTTCCCTGGGCAGCCCCTTCCAGTGTCTAATCACCCTTTCTGTGAAGAAATTCCTCCTAATGTCCAACCTAAACCTCTGCTAATACAGCTTAAGACTGTGTCCTCTCATCCTGTCCCTTGTTCCCTGGGAGCAGAGCCCAAACCCCCCTGGCTGCACCCTCTTGTCAGGGAGTTGTGGAGAGCCAAGTAGGTCCCCCCTGAGCCTCCTTTTCTCCAGGCTGAGTCCCCCTAGCTCTCTCAGCTGCTCCTTAATGGACTTGTGCTGCAGACCCTTCACCCATCTGTTGAGTCGGTGGGTTTCTTGGGTTGGTGGCCACGAGCTGGTGATCACAATTTCCCCTGCCACAGTTACACTCTACCCAGTTTGATGAGTTGCCTTATTTTGTTCCTCATAATCTGGCATTGTCTTCGCTGTTTGGCCAAGTGTCCTTGGTTTGAAGATGTCAGCATTCTATTATGTCTGGTTTCAGCTGTTTTATGACCTCAATTTACTTGTTTTTATTTTTCTATAGCTGCTGCAATTGCTGAGACATTTTAAACATAATTTATCTAATCTGGAAGCCTGATGGTTCATCACTATCAAGTACTTGATTTCTGCCTTGAGATTTAGTTTAATTAGTCTGATCCCAAGGATGGAGCTCCTCTGATATGGAGATAGGCAGCAAGAGCTGGGGGGGCTCAGCCTGGAGAAGAGAAGGCTCTGGGGGGACATTTGAGCGCCTTCATGAGCCTAGAGGGGCTCCAAGAGACCTGGAGAGAGACTTTGGACAAGAGTCTGGAGTGACTGGACTATGTCTTCAGGCTGGAAGAGGGCAGGGTTAAATTGGATATTGGGAAAAAATTGTTCCCTGTGAGGGTGGAAAGGCCCTGCCACAGGTTTCCCAGAGAAGCTGTGGCTGCCCCATCCCTGGAAGTGTCCAAGGCCAGGTTGGACAGGGCTTGGAGCAACTTGGGATAGTGGAAGCTGTCCCTGCCCATGGCAGGGGGATGGAATGAGGTGGTGTTTAAGCCCCTTTCAACCCAAACTGTTCATGGATTCCATGAAAGCAAAGGTTCACAAAGAGCTCTGCCTGGTACTGCCATTCCTTGTTCTCCTTTGAAAGCTTTCAGGAGTTGCAAGTCTTTTCATTTTGTGTTTTGAGGAACAAGTCCCACTCCATCCTTCCATGGTGGTGTTGGTGAGGTTGGAGGAGCAAGAGTGGGAGAAAGTGATGGGAGCAGTAATTGGCAAAAATTATGTGTATCTGAGAAAAGAAAGAAACCATCAATAAAAGTTTTTTAAAAGTGCTATGTGATTCATGCTCTGTGCAAATGAACTAACCTTCTGTTTGTACTCATTTACCGCCCATTTTATTTTTCACAATATTTGCTGAAACTGGCAAAATTTTTTTCAAATTTATGCTTTCAAAATACAACATATTCAAAGCCCATTTTGATTTTTCAGGCAAGTGATGCTGTTAATCTGTATCTCATTATTGAGCAGAGCTACATTCTAGAAAGACCAAAGCCAGGTTTCCTGCTGATCATATGGAACATCTTGAGCTGAAGTCAGTTCACTGAACTGGCTTGATGGTGGAGAAAAAAGAGCAGAGAGACGCTGTTTGATCACTGCTAAATACCAGCCTGAGGATTTACAGCAGCCAGGATCAAGAATTAGTGAGATCCTGTGGGGGGCTCACCTGCCTACATCACTGGCAGCATCAAAATGGTGATGGAATGGAATCCCCCAGGCACGGCAGTGCATTTCCAGCACATTCTGAAGCAGCACACTTACTCAAATGGGCCAGAACAAATCCCCTCCTGTTCACCAGTTGTCTAATGCACATCTTTCCTGTTTCTCTGCCTGCACATGACAGCAGCACTCTTGCACACTTTGTCAGCCACCCCAGCCAGGGAGTCACCATGTGCAATGTCTGTGTCATTGTGTGCGCAGGTCAGTTCTACAGGGCAGGCAGAACACCATCACAGGCCCTGCTTCAGTGGGTTCCCAGCATTTGCTGAACAGCAATGTACACTCCAGGGACACAACAGAGATGCAGATTCACTGCACTGTTTTGCAGCACACAGGCTGTCGTGGACACCCACAAGGCCTCAGAAATGCTCAGTGCAAATGGAGCAAAAACTTCCATTAAAGCCTTGTCAGGTCTGACAATGAACAGCACTGCTGGACCTCTGCAGCAGCACTGACCTCCAGCTGCAGTACAGGCACAGCCTGTAACCTAGAGGGTGCAGGCAAGTACAGGTCAGTGCAATCAAAGGGGGGTGAAAAATAGTCCATGAGCTGTGCTGGGTCTTGGTGACACAGGGACAGGGCTAGGAATGATCACACACATTGAGGCAGCTGTGGCAGCACGCTGTGTCCCAAGTGGCGACTCATGTCAGACCTAGGCACGTGGCTTAGATACAGGGCACAGAACTTCCAGAACAGGTCCAAGTATAGAGAGCTCCACTGCATTTTAAGCTGAGCAGCCACATTGTTTCTCAGGTGGGAGCTTCCCCAGTCCATGCTGCTGCAGCACGACCCCAGTGAGTTCAACAGCCACTGTGTGAGCCCTGAGCACTTGGGCATGGGTGTGCTCAGGACACAGGGCAGGCACACCCAGGGGAATGCAGCTGTGTGTGGAAGGGCTTCTGTTCCTTTGCCACTGAAAGGTGGAGCTGAAAACAACTGCACTAACCCAAGGGACCCAGGGCCAACATGGTCTCAAGTAGGAAACACAAATGTCCCATCCATGCAACAGAAAGGGATGCACTTTGCCTGCCTTTACACTTCCAGGAATGCAGTGCCTTTGAACCCACAAAGTTAAGGAAAAAATCACACTGATCCCATTTACTCGAATGCCTGTTTTCTGGAAGGGAAATATTTTCTGGTTTACAGTGACACACAACAGGGTGATTTGATGATGGAGATGACGTCTGCTAGCCATACTGCCAAAATCTTGTCAAAAGCACCAAAATCAGATTTGAAAACATAATGTTTCCCTTTTCTCTTGGCAGCATTTTGAAATGACAAATGCAGTGAGACACTCAAAGATTTGGCTCAGTTTTGACCAAATAACCTATGTTTTCACAGGATAAAGTAAGCAACGATTCACATTAAAATAAACCAAAAAGTTGCATGAAATGAAAGTTTCTGCTCTTAGGTAATCACAGTCGTTCATAGTTACAGACATGTCATCTTTGCTATATTTCTGGCACTCAGGGCAAAAATCTTTAAATATATATTTCATATTTATTACATTCTTTGCCTCTCTCTTTTCAAAAAATACTTGATAGCAGCATATAAATAAATACTGACATGTTTAAGTTATAATCTTGCCCAAAACCTAGATTTGTTTCGTTTTTGTAAAGCATTCATTTCCCCAATATTATTAAAGCTGAGGAACTACTGGATTGGGAAATGGTCTCATCTTCCACAATGGAAGCAGCAATTTTATAGGAAAAACCTACAGCTACAAGCAAACACTTTTAGCCATCACTGCAATGGGGGCTGAAGTTGCAGGGGTGAGTTTCTGCCTCTTTAACCCTCCAAAACAAGATGATTTCTTGTTCTTTTGTGCAAATTTCTGGTCCTTCTATCACACTAGGCAAAGAGTTTGTATTAACAAGAAAGAAGAGAAAACAGCCTTAGACTTATCCTAAAGTATTTCAATTCCCTACAATATTTTTCTTAAAATGTGCACAACTTCCCAGGAGAAGTACTGGGTCTCCAGTACCTACTGATAAATTTATTTAAATGCACAAAACCTAAGCCTTGAAGAAAGGAAAAGGCTAGAACAAAGCAGCTTCAAATATGGTATAAGCAATAAGTAGTTACAATGCTGAAACTTCTTTAATACAAAAGACACTAATTTACATAATCTTAAATGATTAAATTACAATTCAGTAATGACTTACATAATCTTGCAGGTATTAATCCTAAATTTTAAGTAAATAAGCTACACTTGATAGACTGGCTGGCTGAAGCAGACAACTGGTGCCAGGATTCTCCTTGCTGATTGTCAGATTCCTGTATTAATCTCTTACTGTGGACAGCTTGTTGTGGAGATACTGGCATCTGTTCTTCACCTCAGAGTAGCTGTGGCTAGACTATGAAGGAGAGATAAAATTAGGGCATGCAAACATTTCTGCAGAGTTTAGAATTTCATGTTCTTTGCTTTAAAGTAGCCTTGAGCAAGACTCAGAGGTTACCCCCTCCCAGAGACTGTTTTGTCTTCTGATACTCTAAGACTTTTCTAAGAATCATCTTCGAGAAGAAAACCCCCCATGAAGTCAATATGAAGAACATTTCCCCACTACTACAAAATGCAAACTTATGTAAACACTAAAAATACACTCAATTTGACACAAGGTATTTTCTTCTTTGTGAGCCACCACTCTCCTGCTTTGCAAAAACGAATCTCAGGCGCCTGTATCACCCAAGATCTGCAGTTAAACCTGTCAGTAAGCAATAAAAACAGCTCGTGCTCAAAGACTCTTTGGGATGTGTCCCCTGCTGCTGTGCATCCACAGACAGCTCAAACAGGTGAAATCTGAGGGCTGAACAACTCTTTTGGCTGACTTTTGCAAAAATCAGAGGCAGTCCATGCAGCACGTGTGGGTATATGCCAATTCGACAAGGTTTCCTGTTGTCTGCTGGAGCCGAGCCTGGGACTTGGCCTTGCACAGCTGCAGACCCGAGAGCACGGCTGTGGCACAGGGCTGGTGATGTCAATAAAGCAGAAAAAGAGTATTGTATGGAGATCCAGTTCTAAAGTTGTGAAGTTGGGTGTAATGGCATATTCCAAGTAACTGGTACTCAGAACACCCAGCACTTCAGGGTGCTCAGAGACTGTGAGACCAGCAGAGTTCTTCGCAGAACTTTTCACTTTTCTGCTTTGGAATGACTGCCTTTAAAATTAATGCCCTTAAAATTAATGTTTATGTTAAAAATAGAGCCCGCAGCATCCTGTGGGTCTGTGGGTGATCAAAGGCTCCAGGCCTCTGCATCCTTTCTCTTGCCTGCTACTTTTGTTACATGTGTGGCACAATTACTACACAGTGCTCACTAAGGAGCTGACGTTGCTGGTTGCCAATTGTTAGTTATGTCCTTACTGTGAACGGAAAGATATGGCTAATGGTATTATTTTTTTCTTTACAGACTAGTCTAAAAGAAGAAAAAAGTTCTATTTAAACTTTTAAGAAATTCTCTTTTGGACAACTATTAATATCCAGAAACATTTTTTTTTTTCATTGTCTGCACTGTGTCTCAAACTTGTGTTTAGGACACCAATAATCACCCTTTGACATTTGTTGATCATCTTTTATGAAGTGACCAAATGGCATCCCTCCATTTCAGCATGAACAGGAGTCACGTCACCAGAGGAAGGTGAGTACTTTCTGTTTCTAGTTCTGCTGAAGAAAGACCAGACCATGACTGAGCATTTTGCGAGGAGATAATAAAGAAGGTTCTGATGGCTAAACCTGCAGGTGCTCAGCTGGCCACTGGAGTCCCTGGAAAATGCAGTTCTATAACCATAAAAATGAAGGACAAGCCCGGCTGGCAGCAATCTCTAAATGTTCTTGTTCAACACAACCACAAAAGCAGGGCTGACTTTAAAGTTAGATCCAGATTCAAAGTTATTCCATGTGGCACAGGGTCCTGTTTCAGGGACTAAATTTAAAAAAAAAACAAAAACCAAAACAAACTAAGTAAATCCATGGCTGGAATTCCAGTGAAAAAATTGTACCTCTGCTGGATTAAAACCAGGAGCTTTGGATAGATGGGAAACAAATGCCTGTCAGTGCTAGACACTGTTCTTATTGTGGAGAGAAAGCTAAAGTCGCATAGAAAAAATGGAAATTTCCAGCAACTATTTGTAGTGCTGATCCTATCCACAGTATTTGCTCTGTGCTGGTGTCAGGTTTGTGGAGGGAAGTTTGCAGCACGTGAAATGCAGTGACTGTAAATGCTATAGTATCTTTAATACAATCCATGCATGGAGTTGGTACTGTTAGGAATTCGGAATGAAGGAAGGAAGGAAGGAAGGAAGGAAGGAAGGAAGGAAGGAAGGAAGGAAGGAAGGAAGGAAGGAAGGAATTCGGAAGGGATTCGGAAGGAAGGAAGGAGGGAAGGAAGGAAGGAAGGAAGGAAGGAAGGAAGGAAGGAAGGAAGGAAGGAAGGAAGGAAGGAAGGAAGGAAGGAAGGAAGGAAGGAAGGAAGGAAGGAAGGAAGGAAGGAAGGAAGGAAGGAAGGAAGGAAGGAAGGAAGGAAGGAAGGAAGGAAGGAAGGAAGGAAGGAAGGAAGGAAGGAAGGAAGGAAGGAAGGAAGGAAGGAAGGAAGGAAGGAAGGAAGGAAGGAAGGAAGGAAGGAAGGAAGGAAGGAAGGAAGGGCAGGAATATATATTTACAGTTTAAACAGTGACTTACTGAATGGCATAGTGGTTATTTATTTACCCATGTGTCAACCCATCTACATCTCTTAGTATACTTTGCTGTATGAAATCTCAAAATTACATGAAAAAAGATGATGAAAGAGACTGTATACTGCACATGAAGAATTATGGTGTCATTTCAGATAAATTTCCTAATGAGAAGTAAAAAGATAAATAAGCTTCATGCATAATCGGAATGACTCAAGCTCTCAATGTCTGTAAGGCTTTTTATCATTGTAGCATATGAACAGTCCTGGACATGTGTCCAGAAATGAGCGGAACATGGTCTCAAATCTGCTACAGTATTCTTCATTTCCTAAGAGGTTCAATATTTTAGAGCTATAGAAAACTAATACTGGTCAACTTTCCAGGTACTTCATTTCATCTAACAGGCTGTGTATGATTTTCTGCATGTTCAGAGCTGAATATTCAGTGCTCAATATTTTTGTGCTTTTATAGTGTTATTATTTCAACTTCTTTCCTCCAGCTGTTTCAGAAGACAGGTTCTATTATTAAGAATTATCAAAACAGAATTTAACTAGGTAACTGTATAATGCAAAAGCGAAATATTTTCTAATTCAGTTCTTGCCTTCAGTGTCTTTTATCGCCTTCATGTTGGTTTTCCTCAGAAGGCATCTTTCTGGCTTTTCAGCACAAGCAAGACACACCTGTACAGAACCACAGAATCACAGGGTCACCAAATGCTTGGGGGACCTCTTGAGATACTCCAGCTTCTCCGAGAAGTTCAAGTCACCCTCATGGCCCTTCACTGGACTCACTTGGCAAGCTGAGCTCTCTGTCCTAAGGGGAGCCCACCAGCTCTGTGTGGAGAGGAAGGATTCCTTCCCTCGAATGCTGCCTATGCTCTGCCAGTCCAGGGGGTTATTGGCCTTCCCTGAAAAGATTCTCCCCAGCCAGCTGGTCCCTAGCCTGTCCTAGCACGTGGATGGGGCTATTCCTTCCCAGGTGCCCGACTGTGTTTCTTCTTGTGGAACTTTATGAGGTTCCTGCCAGCCCTTTTCTCCAGCCGGCTGAGGTCTCTCTGGATGGCAGAACAAACCTCTGGTCTACAGAACAATCCTTTCCATTGTTTCTCACCACAAACCTGCTGAGGGTGCTCTCTGTTCCAACATCCAGGTCATCCACGAGGACATTAAATGGTGTTTTGGCCCCAGTATTGACTGACGGGGTGCTTTATAAGAAATGGTGAATAGGAAACCTTTGTACTTTTTTTTTTCCTTTTTTTTTTTCTTTTTTTTTTCTTTTTAGGATTAGTAGATTTTTTTCCCCTGGAGGAACAGTAGAAATTATTTATAGAGAATTCATGCTAAAAAGTACAAGGAAAACCACTGCATAATAGTGAAGCACAGAAGCAAGAGTTCCTGAGATGGAGCCACTGGCAATACTTATAAAACCTGTCATGAAGATGTTCTTTGTTACATTTGAGAACAGATTTTGATATTTGCTACTGGACAAATTGCCTCAAGTCAAGAAAGAATCCTCAAACTTGTCTAATAAAACTGATTGATTCTCACTACCTTTCAAAAAAGCCTGAGTTAATTGTAGATTTAGGTGTCTGGGAAAAAAACTGGGAAGGAGTTTACAGTTACTTAAAGAGAAAAGGGAGGAAATTAATGTTTAAGCATCTGGTGATTTTCCCAAAACTCAACTCCCAAACCTTTTTACTGGGCAAGCAAAGCAGAACAGTCACACAGCCCCAGAAACAGGCAAAAAGTGTCCTTGTGCCATCACCATTGATCCAGCAGGGCTGTAGACATGACAAACTCTGAATTCAAAACCAAATGGGAAAATCTGGTGTAGGTATTGGCCTGAAATGCCTGGATGTGGTGGCCTCTCCCAGGAAGGCAGATGAGAAGCCCTGTGAATAGAGACCAGGGGCTGTCACCTGAGCAGAGCCAGTGCCGCCCTCACACAGCAGGTCCAACTTGCACTAGCCAGCCCTCAAACTAACAAAGATACTCTTCCAAATTTAAAAAGGAGTGGTAGAAGTGCTAATGACTCAAATGATGACAACGGCCCGAGGCAAGAAGGGATAACGGGACAGTAGGGCCAACAGTGGTGTTGGATCCTGGGCTCTCTGGAGTCAGGGGCAAAGGGCCCTTCTACCCTATTTTGGAAGGCAGCAACTCCAGCTCCTTCCTGCAGCTGTGGGACCAGGCTCCATTGCTGGTGGGTTTGAGGAGCACAAAGGCACTGGCTTCCAGAAACATGGAGACTTGGGAAGTGGAAAGGGACCTGGTACCGTGGGCAAGTGCCAGTGGGAGCAGATGGGGCTAGAGCAAAAGATTCCTTTCTACTTCTCCCTGTGCTGGAAGCACAACCTACAGGGGTGGGAGACTCACCCAGAGCTGGCCACTGACCACCCAAATCCTCCAAATCCCATCATTGAACAGGGAAAGGCAGTGAGGGGCAGCTGCAGACAGTCCATGCTGACTGCTCCCACCACACTCCTGCTCATGGGAGACCTTGGCAATGTATCAGGAGCAGGGACAAGATGTGTGACACAGGTGATCAAGGAAGAGCAACACAGAAATGTAGGAGTTCAAAACAAGAAACCGGTACTTCCTTTTTCCTCCTGGCACTGGGCACCTGTAGGGGAGAACATCCCATCTCACATCCTGGTGACATCACAAGTGGCAGATTGTGACCTCACCAGAGGATGGCTTCTCACATCTTGTATCTCACTGCTCATATGTGGGCACCAGCAGAGCCTGAGTCAGTCTGGTTCAAGCCTTGACTCCTGCCAAGCATTTCTGCAAGTGGGATCAGCTCATGGTGCCAAACTCTCCCCAGCCCTCTGCAGAACTCAGAAATGGCCACAGGGACAGAGTGGAGCTGCCCCATCTGCCAGGACACTCAGAATGACATGGCTTCTGCTCTGCCCTGTCACCACCAGTTCTGTCTGGGCTGTATCCTATGGTGGACAAGGGAAAATCCAGCGTGCCCACTCTGCAGCAGGCCAGTAGAGACTGTCAGGTTTCCTGGCCATGAAGAAGATGACTATATAGAGATGGTCATCAGAGCCTGTGAGGAGTCACCAGAGACCAGCAGCCAGGCATGGAGAGTCCCTTCCTTCCTCCTGGGTGAAAACAGCCCCAGTTGTGCAGCAGTGACACCTTCATCTTCTTCACAGGGAACACTGTCCCCAGCTGAGCAGGGGACTGCAGGACCAGAGCCTGTGGGTGGCCTCCTACTCGAGGTAGGTGGGCAAGACTGTTCCGACAACAGCAGCATCTCCTGGACCCCGTGCAACCATGCCTGCGCCAGAGGCTGGAAGGAATATTCTGGGACCAGTGGTGGCTGGTTGAGGACACAGAGAGCTGCATCCTGTACAGCCTTTGTATCTGTGGTCCAGATGTGGAGATGCTGCAGCCTCTCCTCAGTGAGCACACAGTGCCAGTGATCCACAGCATCAGCAGTGTCATTGTGGGCCAGTGCAGTGAGGAGGCCCAGAGGCTGCTGTGCTCTCGTCCTGTCAGGGATGAGAACAATGGCCCTGTGGCCAGCTCCAGCTCCAGGAGCTCCAGCAGCTCCAGAAGATCCAGATCCAGGTCCAGCAGCTCTTAGTCCAGGAGCTCCTGGGAGGGGACTCCGACCAGCAGCCCTGCAGCCTTCAAGATGGAGAAAAAAGCTTGTACATCAGCAACTACCCCTGCTGGGAGCCCCAGCTGCCCCTCACCTGCACCCAACCCCTCAGAGTTGGACCAGAGCCAGGAGAGACTACAGCAGCCAGTGGTGGCAGGTCCCTCTGCCCAGGGCTGCAGACACAGCCCCCCTGCTCCTGGCCAGGGCAGGAACATCTTGCCCAGGGGGTCCTCGCACCCCCCAAAGCAGAGGGTCCCCAGCTCCCAGGATTCTTCTCCTCCCAGCAGGAGACCACCCTGACAGCAGTGCTAGCAGGACTAATGCAACCCTTTAGTCAGGAAATAAAAAAAGGAAATAAATTGTTGTTTCCCTTACACAGTCTCTGAGCTTCTCTTCCTTCTAATGCCTTTACCCTTCCCCTCATGCCCCACTGTTGGAGGCACCCGCATGCTGAGTGGCACAGCCATGGGCCCTGGAGCCTCAGGGCCATGTCAGTGGTGCTTCCTCCCATAGGAAACCCTGCTGCAGCCACACACCCGCAGTGCGGCAGATGACAAAGGTGGAATGGGCAGGAGGGGCAAATTATCTTGTCACCGATACATTGAGGATCCAGCTGGGCATCACTCCTGGCTTCTGCTGGCATGTCCCCGTTGCCCCACTTGGTCCCAGTGCCTGAGGGTAATCCCAAACTCTGACCAGCCAAAAGGAGTATCCCCGGAACCCTGGGCACCACTCCAGGGTGTCAGCACGGGGATCATGAGGATGTGTCCCCCCAAACTGGGTGTGCCTGAGTGTTGCAGTGGCTAAGACCACAGTACAGCCCCCAAGTTGCCTTAAAAGTGGTCTCTCCTTACAACACTGTGCTAGAAAGTTCTCCCTCTGTCTAGATTCTGCTGGTCACTGGCCCTCTCTCCCCTCCCATCCCTTTTCCCATTGGCCCCTGTTATGCCATTCAACCTTGCCTCTGCCCCCTAGCCCTCAGACCATTGGTTTTGGATGCTCTGCCCGCCTTCGGGAGTTTTTAGGATAAAACTGGCGCGGGCTTTTGGTTTGGTGGTTCTTTCTTGCCTCTGTTCCCTTCAGGTGTGTTGCCATTAAACGCCTCAGAATTGCATGCAGAGAACCCTTCTCACGTCTCTGTCTCCGGTTCGTGCACAGACTGGGTGTGAGCGGCTGTTCGCAACCACCTGTGAAGGTGAGGTTGTGTGCACATGTAGGTGCCAGGAGAGTGCTGCCTAAGCAGTCCACGAGGGACACAGCAGGGACAAATGTGGCATCGCTTCACCAAAGTCCTCTTCCATACCTGAGGGGCCTGGCGGAAGTATGTGGGCATTGTTTACGGAAGTGGCCTAAATGCCTATGGCCAGAGGGGACCCTTCCTCTCACCCAGGGCTGGCCACCCCACCCAAATCCTCCAAATCCTGGCATTGCCCAGGGAAAGGCAGTGAGGGAAGGAGGCATCATCTAGCTACAGGAAGTCCATACTGACTCCTCCCACCACATTCCTGCTCTTGGGACACCTTGGCAATGCATCAGGAAGAGTGACATGATACATGGCCATGCATGTGTGTCAGAGACTGAAAACAGTTCATGCCTCAAACATTGATATAAAATTTTGCTCCTTATAAAGAAGCTACAATGGAAGAAGCTTCCCTGAAGAGTGGGACTTTGAACTGAAAAGTCAAACTGTTGATTAGATAATGGGAAACCTATCCTTCAGTCATCTCAGGCTGAGGGAAAGGAATGCCTCCACAAAAGGCCAAAGCCACCAGCTGCAACTATCCCTGGCTGAGTTTGGGGTGGGGGGAGAGCACAGCTCACAGAAGCCAGGTTTACACAGACTCCCCCCAACCAAGGGGGGAGGAGGAGGTTTTGGGTGCATGGTGCAACCTCTGGTGAGAGGCAATGAGCACCCATTCTCCGATTACACAAACTGGCCCAGCTGTGGAACCCCCAACCCCACAGGACACATCCACAGGACGGTCACGTGAGAGGCTTGGCCCCACAGGGCTGCACGTGGTGCAACAGACCCAGAGTCTGCCGTGAGAGACTGACCCCCCTCCAGGGGGACATGGCTGGACATGCCCACCCAGCCTGAGCATGTACACCCATGGGACTCTGTGCCTTCTGGGGGGACTTCACCACCGAGAAGACCAGCTGGAGAGGATCAACGAACAACATTGGGATCCACGGAGTGGTGATATTTTCCTTATTCTGTCCCTGTCACTCTTTCTCTCCCCCCCATCTTCTTCTTTCTCTTTTCTTTTTTCTTTTCTTTTTCTTTTTTCTTTTCTTTTCTTTCTTTCTTTTCTTTTCTTTCTTTTCTTTTCTTTTTCTTTTCTTTTCTTTTTCTTTTCTTTTCTTTTCTTTTCTTTCTTTTCTTTTTCTTTTCTCTTTCTTTCTCCTTTCCTTTCCTTTCCTTTCCTTTCCTTTCCTTTCCTTTCCTTTCCTTTCCTTTCCTTTCCTTTCCTTCCTTTCCTTTCCTTTCCTTCTTTCCTTTCCTTTCCTTTCCTTTCCCTTTCCTTTCCTTTCCTTTCCTTTCCTTTCCTTTCCTTTTCCTTTCCTTTCCTTTCCTTTCCTTTCCTTTCCTTTCCTTTCCTTTTCCTTTCCTTTTCCTTTCCTTTCCTTTCCTTTCCTTCCTTTTCCTTTCCTTTCCTTTTTCCTTTCCTTTTCCTTTCCTTTCCTTTCCTTCTTCCTTCCTTCCTTTCCTTCCTTCCTTCCTTCCTCCTCTCTTTTTTTCTTTCTCTCTTTTTTCTTTCTCTCTTTTTTTCTTTCTTCTCTTCTTTCTTTCTTTCTTTCTTTTTCTTTTTCTTTTTCTTTTTCTTTTTCTTTTTCTTTTTCTTTTTCTTTTCTTTTTCTTTTTTCTTTTTCTTTTTCTTTTTTCTTTTTCTTTTTCTTTTTCTTTTTCTTTTTCTTTTTCTTCCCTCTCCCTCTCCCTCTCCCTCATATTTATCATCAAATAAAACCCTTACTATTGCCACTGGCATATGGTCTCATTTGCACCTTAATTCGGGCAGAGGCATTTCTAAGAACCTTAAAACTGGATCATAACAATGTGTGACACAGGTGATCAAGGAAGAGCAACATGAAAATTTAGAAGTTCAAACCAAGAAACTATATTTTCTTTTCTCTCTTGCACTTGTAGGGGGGAACATCCATTGTGACATCACCAGGCGCTGGAGGGTGAAATCTGAAGTGGCAGATTGTGACAGCACATCCATTGCTGATTTTATTTGGACACCAGCAGTAACTGGGCCAATCTAGCCTAAGCCTTGACTCTTGCTGAGGAAGACACTGAGGTCTGCAGAGTCAAACCAGGCTTTACCCAGCACTGGTGGTGTGTTGGGGGCTGCCATCAACAGCTCTCCATGCCCATCTTACACCCATCGCTCCTCTTTCCCTGCCCTGCCTGGTTGGGGTAGTTGGGCACTGCAGGTGCAGCACTGAGAATGAGCTGTGCAGGAAAACATCCCTGCAGGGTGGCCATGGGGTGGGTGATGGGACTTAGGGAGACGAGAGAGTGTTCTTTTTCAGGGGTCTGGCCATTTCTTCCTCCCCTCCCTAGGACAGTCAGTGACTGCAGCTTCTACAGTGTGTGACGCCAATGAAGGGGAGCAACTCCTGATGCTCAGGTCTCCCCAAAGTGCTGCCGAGCACAAAAATGGCCAGAGAAAATTACAGCAACTGCCTCATCTGCCAGGACACTCCAAAGGATGTGACTTCTGCTCTGCCCTGTCACCACCGGTTCTGCCTGGGCGGTATCCTGCGGTGGACACACAAATCTATCATGCCCACTCTGCAGGACACCAATAGAGACCATCAGGTTTTCTGAGCAGGGTGAACAGGACTATCTGCTCTTTGCTGTCATATCCCCTGAAGAGTCACCAGAGACCAGCAGCCACACAGGTGCAGTTCCCATCATCCTGGATGAAAACAGCCACCACAGCCCTCTGGTGTCCTCTGCATCTTCTCCATGGGGAACACTGTCCCCAGCTGAGCAGGGGGCTGCAGGACCAGAGCATGTGGGTGGCCTCCTGCCCGAGGTGTGGGCAAGACTATTTCAACAACGACAGCACCTCCTGGACCCTGTGTGGCCCTGGCTGCATGAGAGGCTGGAGGGAATATTCCAAGAGCAGTGGTGGCTGGTACAAGTTACACAGAGCAGCATCCTGCATAATGTCTGCCTCCATGGTGTGAATGTGGAAAACTTGGTCCTAATACTGCAGTACTGCCTTGGGGAACACACAGCACCACTAGTCCATGGCCTCATTGATGTCATTGTGGGCCAGTGCAGCGAGGAGGCCCAGAGGCTGCTGTTTTTCTACACTGGCAGGGAGGAGACTGACAGCCTTGTGCCCAGTTGCCAGCTCCAGCTCCATGTCCAGCAGCTCCAGGTCCAGCAGCTCACAGGAGAGGATTTCTGCCAGTGTCCCAGCAGAATTCAACATGGAGGAGAAAGCAGGAACATTGGAGGCTGTCCTCCAAGGGGGTCCCAGCCACTGCCCACCCGTGCCCATTCCTGCAGAGCGGGACCAGCCCCAGGAGGAGCCAGAGCAGGCAGCAGTGGCAGGTCCCTCTGCCCAGGGTAGCATCTGCAGCGCCTCTGCTCCTGGCCAGGGCAGGGACCACTCTCAGGGAGCCCCGGTGTGCCTGAAAGAGGAGAGCCCCCAGCCCCCAGGATTCTCCTCCACCCAACAAGAGGCCAAGGCAGGCACCTGTGCAACCCTGCAGCCCTGAGGGGCTTTCGTCAGAGGAAGTGATGAAACCTGGACCAAGCAAGCCTACGGTGACCTCCCCTTCCCAGGTCTTGCTTCCGTACAGTGCCTGGTGAAGTCCCTGCTGGGGCAGTCCTCTGGTGCCAGCAGTCCAAGTTCCCCCAGTAACTGAGAGAACCTGACACACAAATGTGAGCACATTTGAAAATGTAGTCCCAGATACAGCAGTGGTGCTGAATGAAAGAGTTAACCTTAATAAATTTACCTGTTATACTCTTACTCAGTAGCTTATAATTTTGTTATATTACACTGTAATTATTGAACTGCAAGGAGTTCGCTCAGGTGGAATAATGGATAAGGAGACTACTTCACATGTATGTGGAAAACTTGTTTTCCTAAGTGAATGCTTTCTTTGTCTAGCTTGCTGAAAAGCAATTGCTGTAATTGAACTGAAAGCCTGCTTGGTAAAATTTATTACAAAGTACAGATTTAATAAAGTTATATAAAAAGCAAAATATGAATATTGACAAAGAGTCTAAGACTGTTCTATTCTTGGGAAAAATTCTTCTGGTCTTTTTTTCAGTCCCACAATTACAAAGAATGCTATAAAGCTAATTGCAACTGAGTATTTTCAGATCATGCAAAAAAAATTAAGCAAAATAGCAGAAACAGTTATATTTAAGCTGCCTTTCCAAAGGAGGCGGTTTACTTTAATGCTTAAGCTAGAGAAGAGAAATGAGAGGACCTATGTGTTGAACAAAAAACCATAATGGCATTCTGTTCCTCCCCCAAATGAATATTCTCATATTCAAAGCAGCATTGAAGATTGAAGCCAAAATTTCAAATCATTTTATTTCTATCAACTGTGCTAAAACAATAATAAAAGCATTATTGTTCTGGATTAACAAGTGTCTTGATGAATTATAAAATTTGCACATTCTGATACCACAAGTATCACAAAGTGTTACTTCCTTGAATAGGTCAGATTTTTTAGAGAATTCAACACAGATTGAATTAGGTTTGAGTTGGGGGGGTTTTTTCTCTCAAAAAAAAACAACCCAAAAGGGCTCACATCTTTGTTTACTCAGTTCAAGGCAAACAGGCTCTGAGGGATCACTTGGCTACTACCAAAGCAAAGTCAGAGATCTTGGATTCTGAGCACTTCCAAAAAGATGTCCTTGATTTTCAGACTTAACACAGAAAAAATGTCATCAAAACGAAAGTGAAATCAGTTGAATTCGAACACTGTTTTGCTCTCCATTAAACCACAAACCTCTACCCTTCTCATTAATACAAACACAGAAACACTGATAGCCTTGGTTTGCAGAAAAAAGAAAAGGAAAGCTGTTAGTACCAGTCACCTTATCATGATAAGAGCAGTCAGTGCTGGCAGTGCTGCATTTAAGTCTCCAGCCATCACCTTGACTTGCTGTTCTTTACTGTACAGAGATTCTACATCTCTGCCACCTAGGCAAAGCAGTCCTGTCCCTCTCTCTGAGCTGTGAGTTATTTTAACACATGGGCCTGACCTTCACAGCTTCCTTGGAGCTGGAGATGTAACAGGGCTATAGGCAAAATGCAACCCTTTTAATGTTCTTTTTGACTCCTTGCATTACCCTCATCTCCCTCACTCTCAAATGTCTCTAAGGCTGAATGTGGGGAAACGGAGACAGAGGAATTTCTGCAGAGTCTGATCCCAACGAGACAATCATCTACTGAGCATATAAGGAAATTTCTTCTGCTGTCATTCTTCATGTAGTGAGAAACAACTGCTCCTTCCAACAAGAGGCTTATCATGAACAAATGCTTCTTATAAAAATGTCTTAAAGGGTGTGAGTTATGTGTGTGTGTCTGTACATGTGTGTGCTGGGGCAGGGGTGGGAGCTATACACGGAAAACTTCTGTACATTTTCCATACAAGTAAACTTTTAAAAAGGCACAAGCTCACACAAGTAATGTTCTGGCAAAATTGCCACAAGATAATTACGTAGTTTAGTTCATCTGCTCTGAGTCAAGTTGTTACCACAAACTGGTAAAATGAAAGTCCTTAACACCAATGTAGCATTAAGAAACAGGCAGTCTTTATTCAGCCGGATGCACAAGGGCATATCTCCTCTGCAATATCATGCATTCTGATTGTAGGAAAACTTCTGTTTATATATTATATTTTACATACATATCCATTGATTTTTCTGAAATGGACATACATATGATAATAATTTTCCCCAAATCATTAATGTGATACCTCCCCTCTGCACATGTGATCTTCTGTCCCAGGGGTCTCTCTGTTGGTCCCTGGTGGTCAGTGACCCCCAAGTCCAACTTGACCACCCAAAGAACTTGTGCTGCTTTCCAAATTAGCAGAAAAGTTGGCAAAACTGGGCTGGTTACTCTCCTGTTCTTTTTTGGTTAATGTTCAACATGATCCTAGAATAAGCATTGTGCAGTTCCATAGGCCAGTGGTTTTTGAAGAATAAGCATTGTATCAGCCCACCAGGTGTGCAAACAGCTCTTCATCTGGCAGAAAGGTCGATCATGTGGTGATAACTCTTGATAGAAAATATTAATCTAATTTTTTTGTAATGCTGCAATTCAATCAGAGCATTGGTTTGGTTTGGAGATTGGATGGGGTTTTGTTGGTTTTGGTTTGGTTTTTTATTCTAAAATGGGAGACTTATGGTCAGCAGGCCAGACATTTTCTGCAACTAACCAGGTTCTGGAAGTTCCTAAGCAGACCCAGAGAGGCCTTCCTTCCTTTGAATTTTCAAGAGAAACTGGACAAAGCCCTGAGCAATCTGTCGTGGATGATGCTGTGTTGAGCAGGAGGTCGGGCTAAAGACCTCCCGAGGTCCTTTCCCACCTTATTATGTGATTCCAGTGCACGACTTCAGTTTGAGTGTTCCTACCACAGCAACAGACTGCTAAGTTTGGTCTAACAGCAGCCAGTTCCATTCCCCTAGACTGACTGCCCTTCGGAGTCAAGCCCAACTACCCACGTGAGTAAACGAGCTCGATGCAGGGAGTCAGGCTTGCAGGAGGAGGCTCCTCGGCAAGGTCCAGGGCTAGGGGTCAGCAGCATTCCTAAAGAAACATCAGCAGGTCATATATTCCCTATTTATGAGGTTGCTTGTGAATGGAGATCACAAAAATAACAGTGAAGAGGAGCAAATAACAGGGTTTGTATTCTCAGAACTACAGCGTGTCCCTACCCATATTTCCCATTTGCACTAATCTATCTCAGGATTGCTTTCTTTTCAGGACTTAGGTCTCAGGGAATCTCCCTAACAGGACCTTTGTGAACCACAGGTGTCAGTCTCGAAAGTCCCTTTGTTCTGTGAACCGGGGAAGTGTGCCTACATAGGTCACCTTAATCGGTCTGCTTTTCATTTCAAGGCTCAACGACTTGCTAATGAGACTTGTTCTTCCCACTTGTTTTGCTGCTGAGGAAACAAAGGGAGTGATTTCATGGGCTTCATAATTAGGCAAAGGAGACGAAATGGCTATTCTGAAAGTCTCTAATGATGTATATTCTTGAATGTTTGGCTATATTTCTTCCTCAATGTACACCCAAAAATAAAAACTCCTAGAATCATCAGGATCATCATTTACATGGGTCAATGGCAGACGTGCCAAATTTCCATTTGCATTTAAATACCCCTATTTCAAATTCAGTATAGGCATTGTTTGGCTGGCAGATGCATTTTAGCACGTAATCTGTTTTTTATTAGCCACCAAAGCAATCATGTCAAATTAGACTTCCCACCCGTCCTGGGGAAATAAGTCATGAACAACAACCTCCAGGTTCCCGTGGAGATACAGAAGAGTCAGATAATAAAGCAGAAATTATGGGTAAGGCAAGGATCAGGACAAGATGTACAGCTCATTTTAGTATGTCCTACCACTGGGATTAATTCAAGCTAGCAAGAAGAACAGTTTAAGTTACTCCCCAGGGAGATCCCCAGGAGAGACCCATGGACTCTTCCCTGCCATCACTGATGTTCCACAGTTAAGGACATGTGCTGTCTTAGCTTAGCTGTTTTAGGCTTGGACTGGAGAGGATACCATTGATTCCAACTACAGCAGAATTGATTGTCTGTTTTTTCCCTGAGCTGATCTAGGAGAGTAAATGACTGCTTTCAAATGAAGAGTTCCTCTTCATGTGCATGTAAATGTATGTGAAAACCCATTAGTTCTCTATAGTGGACCTATATGTACAGGGGACCTATATACGCCTCAGATCTCTATAGAGAAAAGTAAACAGCAGAGAAAAAACCCCACTTTTGAAACAAAACACCAGGAAACTGAAAACATTTTATACAAATAAAACATGCTTTGTCTGCCCTACCACTAGAGCAAATATTAAAATGAGCTTCATGTTTAAATCTGCATTTATCCATACCTGCAGTTGCATTCATTATCACAATGAGATTTAAATATATATTCAACAATGATAAAGAACTAGAAATGGCACAAAGAAACTCTGCAAGAGCCTTTGGGGCAGGGGAAGAGGGAGGAAGTTTTTCCTTGTATAAGACATGGGAAGGAAAATATCTTCAAAACCTCACAAAGATTATTTCGGAAAAAAGTGTATGGAAATTGATTTTATCTGTATTTCAACATCCCTGTGTAAAGAAGAGGAAATATCTGAGGCTCAAGGACTCCGCATTCTTGCAAAGGAAGGTGAAATAAGGAGCAGATTGTGAAAAGTGCAGCTGTCTCTGACCCAGGACAAAGTGCCTGGGCTGGTAGGTTCTAAACTCAGGACTTGGGTGGCCAAGGTGCAACTGAAGCTCTTAAAAATGCCGTTTGAGGCAAAACATGAACTCAGAAAACCAGGAGACACCAAGAGAGGGGACGTGCCCTCACACCCTGAGCCTGGCTTCTCCCGCCAGCTGTAAGAAATCAGCCAGCAGGAAGCCAGGGGCCCTCCTGCTTCCCAACACGGCCATCGACAGGGGCAGAGCTCGCTGCCAGCACTGCCCAGGGCTGGGTGCTGCAAACCCGCACGCAAAGCACACATTTCTGCCTGGCACTCTCACCACCCGCACCTAAGTGCTCAGACAATCACAATGTGTTGCATTTTGGAGCCCTCTGCTGCCTCTACAGATGTATTATCCGGGCAAATATTTACAGAACTGGGGTATTTCCAGGATTATGTGGCAAAAATCTGTAGAGTAAAAAAACCCCCAAAACTAAGACAACCATGTTATGTTTCTATTCCATTGAGGAAGTAAAATCCCAAAGTTAAGGTGTTGGAATGTACTCCAACACCTCCATGGCTCACACGCTTAATCCCTCAATCCCTCATTCCTAACAATGTCATCTGGCCCCAAAGGTCTTCAACGACGGAGAAGATTGACTTCTCAAACACAGTCCAAGAGCTGTCCAAGCTGACAATGTTGAATGCAGGGAGTCACACTGAACAGATGAAGTGGGCACTAAGGAAGGAGTCCTGCCAGCTCCTGGCACAGGGATGCGCTCCTCCCTCCACAGCCCTGAGCAGAACAGCAGAACAGTCTCATCCAGGCTGCAGCTTTGCAGGGTCTGGATGGGAACACACATCTCTTCCCACAGAGATGCCCAAGAGGAAGGTGCCTGAGCTCTGGAACACGGAGAGCAAGACTGGCAAGTTTGCCCAGCTGAGGATTTGCCAGATAGAAACTGGAATGGAGGCACCAGGCTACTGAGAGGACCAGAAAGCTGCAGCTCCAGCCCATCCCCAAGCACGGCTCTGGCAGCGCCTGCACGCTTGGCTCACACAGCAGCAGCACCAGCTGCAGCCCAGCCCTTGCTTTGCCTTGGCCTTCCCACCCAAAAGAAGTAGAACCCGGATTTGGCTCTGTTGTAGAATTGAGGAATAATTAAAGCTGGAAGCAATCTCAGGAGATCTCTCCTTTTGCCTTCTGCTCAAAGCAGTCCTTCATGGGGTCAGACCAGGTTGCCTGGGGCTTCAGGCAGTCAAGGCTTGAAATCCTCCAAGGTGGCACAATTTCTCCAGGCCTTCACTTCCCCACCTTGTCCTTGTGGGGAAAAAGCTTTTCCTTATCTCCAGCCCAAGCCTCTTGAGTTTCTCCTGCTAAGCTTTTAATTGAACAAAGTGCTGTAATCACTTTGTTGAGGATTTTATTTAAGAGGATCTCAGGAAGTAAAGAAGGAACCAGACAGAGATGGAAAAGGGCAGCTGGGTTAGAGACAAATAAAATGGATGTGCATCAGTGGGTGCCCTGTAATGATTCCTGAAGCATTTTATGGTAGAAAGGTAAAATAGAAAAGCACTAATCCCCTGAATAGGCTAAACAGCACCAGGTGGAGCTGTGTGTCTGTGCTGAAACCGTAGAAGTAGAGAGGCCTTCGGAAGAAACTTCAAATACCATTTCCATTTGTGTCTTTGCAGATCACCATAGAAAGCCAGTTGAAGTGTTTGCTGTATTTTTTAATCTGTATTTATTACATGTTAAAACAGAGGAAGGAGCCCAGCTCTGAAGCTGTACTCTCAAAATACTTTGACTGTTCTCCAAACCTGAAAGGTGGAATGTGTGATGGAGAGGCTACAAAAAGAAGGTTGGAAATACAGAGTGGCTTGTAATTGATTTCTTCCTGAAGAGCTGATTTTACAATTTTGCAAGGCTGATAGAAGTTCATCTGTCATTTGAATGTGAGGCAGTAAAGGTGAAGTGAAAGATGCAGAACTGATCTTTGAAAACACATCTGAAATTTGGCAAAAAGGAGTCAGGAACATTGTGTTGTGACACTGTAGTCATGACTGAGAAATCTGGAAATTAAAAAAAGTAGAACTAATGAATAGGTAGAATTCAGAATCAACTCGATCAAGAACAAGATAAAGAAACACATTCACCATGACAAGAACTGACAGTCAGCACAAGGCCCTGCATTAAGGATGAATTTGTGTAGTATTTGTGAGAACTGGGAATTAATGGAGGAGAGAGATTGAATCAGAAAGAGCTGATGGATCTTTAACAGAAATCATTCTTTCAGAAGGCTGAGTTTTATGACAAACTCGTCCACTCATCTTTGATTGCTGCAGTTAATTAAGTGTTGTAGCACAGTGGGGATGTGGTGGACACTGGCTGGGTAGAAAGCACTGGGAAAATTCAAAATTATCATGGGTAAGATTTTTTTTAAAAAGGAAGGCTTTCTTTTGTGTTTGTTTGTTTGGTTGGTTTTTAAGGAAATGACAGCAGCTTTTTAGCATTTTACAGTAACAGCTATCTTCTGGTCTATCAACACTTAGCTCACATTTACTCACTTCACTGAATCTCAGTGTTACCAGCTGGTCACAAATACTGCAGGGAGAACTAAATTTGGGTTTTTCATTTCAGTTCCTGAATACCTGTAGTAATGATAAAAAAGTTCTACCAATACCTAGAGTTTTGCTTGTTTCTTTTTTTTTTTTTTAATGCAACCTTTCTATCTCTGAGTTCAACATAACAAATAAGCTGTTAAACAGAAAGCAGGAAGAAAGGTGGACCTTCAGTGTAGTGAATGTGAATGCAGATTTCAAATATTTTATCACTTTACAAAGTGAATGTGATGTTAATTGATTTGGGCTAGGGAGCAGAAAAATACAGCAGGAAAACACAGTCTTTATGAACCAAAATAAAAATGTGTGAAAAGTAATGAGAGTGGTCACTATCAATGAAGTTCATGGACTAGAAAAACTATGACACAGTGCTGCTGACCCCTCTGAAATGGTGAGTGTAGAGCTGCAATGAGATTCCAGTAGAAAGACGGTGTGGAATCTCATCTGCAAAGTCCTTCAAGCAAAGACAAAGAAAACCACAGAGAAAGAAAAAAAAAAACAACCCAAACGAAAAGGAGATAGGTTACTAATATTACAGTGAAAGGACAGAGGCCAAAATATGCTCTCCAATCACACTCACTGCCAATTTATATACTGGAATTAAACCCTTAGGATTTAAAAATGGCATAATCATAGATGCTAGAACTGGCTACCATTTAATAATAGATTTCTCTGCTGTGACTATATGTAACATTTGGAAATTAGTCACCAGGGACTGTGTAATCACTCTTTTTCTAATGCAAAAAAAACCTGCTCTCTTCCACAGTAGTTGAGAGATTATATCTTTTTAAATGAGCATTTAAAATAGATATTGAATCAGAAAGAGGATAAAAATGGCTGTTTTGAGGAAAATACTCATGAAAATGTTTATTTTAGACATCTAAAGCAGCATGTCAACAGCTAACAAATCCTAATGAAAATGAAAATCATCTGGAAAAAGCCAGTCAAGACATAACCAAATAACCAAGCAACCAACCAAGCAACCAACCAAGCAACCAAGAACCCCCAAACAGACAAGCTGAAGACACTGAGATATCTGAAGCTGTTTTCAGAGCACTGGCAGCTGTCCCTGCCTGGCTGATGGTCTCTGGTGACCCTTCCAGGCCTGTCCCCATGGCTATGGCTGCTCCTGGGGCTGGTCCTGCTTTTCAGAATGGATTTTGATTCCTTATTTTAAGCAGGATTTGTGCTTATAGATCTTCTGATCCTCACTCAGTTTGATTTCTGCTTTGTCCTAATCCATCCCTCTGTCATTGAGGGGAGGGATCTTGGGGGGGAACTGCATCAAAAGCCTTACAGAAATCCAAGTAAGTCAGCAGGCTGCTCTGAAACATCTCCCAGGATAACCCTGGAGTGCACAGCACCCACTTTCTCAAAAGCTCTTCCGGCTGCAGCAGGATTTCCTGTGTGGGGAGGTGCTATCAAAATGGTCCTGGGAGCTCCAGGGGCCCTGAGCCAATGGTGGGGCATGGGGGTCAGGCAAAGACACTAGAAGGGGGAGAAAGCAGAGCCTAGGGACTTTGTCAGGGAAATAGAATTTATTTACTTTTTCTTGGCTAAAGGGTTCCTGGAGTCTCGCTAGTACCACCAGCAGGGTGGCCTCTTGCTGGGCTAAAGAGAATCCTGGGATCTGGGGGCTCTCCTCCCTTGGGCATGCTGGGGATCCCTGAGAGAGTGGTCCTCACCCTGGCCAGGAGCAGAGGGGCTACAGATGCTACCCTGGGCAGAGGGACCTGCCCCCTGCTCTGGCTCCTCCTTGGTCTGGTCCTGCTCTGCAGGGTCAGGCACAGGTCGGGGACAGCTGTGACTCCCTTGGAGGCTGGCCTGTGACATACCAGCTTCCTCCTCCACGTTGAAGCCTGCAGGGCCAGTGGAAGGAGTCCTCTCCTGGGAGCTAGTGCAGCTGCAGCTGCTGGAGCTGGCGCTTACCACAGGCCTGTTGTCCTCTCTGGCATGATGGAAGCGCAGCAGCCTCTGGGCCTCCTCGTGGCACTGGCCCACAATGGTGCTGATGACACCATGGACCAGTGGTGCTGTGTGCCCACTGAGGAGAGGCTGCAGCACCTCCACCAAGGCCTCTGCATCTGGACCACGGGCACAAAGGCTGTGCAGGATGGAGGCCTCTGCAGCCTCTGCCCTCCACCACTGGTCCCCATAGATTTCTGCCAGCCTCTGGTGCAGCCAGGGCTGCACAGGGTTCAGGCGGTGCTGTTGTTGTTGGAACAGTCCTGCCCACACCTCGGGTAGGAGGCCACCCACAGGCTCTGGCCCTGCAGCCCCCTGCTCAGCTGGGGACAGTGTTCCCTGTAGAGAAGATGGAGGAGACATGAAAGGGCCATGGGGGCTATTTTTGACAAGGTGGAGGGGAGCTCTCCATGCCTGGCTGTTGGTCTCTGGTGACTCTTCAGGGGAGCTGATGGCAAATTGTATGTAGTCCTGTCCCCCCGCTCAGAAAACCTGACAGTCTCTACTGGCCTGCTGCAGAGTGGGCACGCTGGATTTCTCTTTGCCCACCGCAGGATGCAGCCCAGGCAGAACTGGTGGTGACAGGGCAGAGCAGAAGCCATGTCATTCTGAGTGTCCTGGCAGATGGGGCAGCTCCACTCTGTCTCCATGGCCATGTCTGCCTGTTGCAGCAGGCAAGGAGAGCAGAGGATCAGGCATGCTTGGCAGGAGTCAAGGATCAATCCAGTTTGAATCCAGGATCGGCTGGCACCAAAATACAAGCAGTGAGGGATGAGACATCACATCCATCCCCTGGTGATGTCACAGTCCACCACTCAATGATACCACAGTGGGACATCTGGTGCCTGAATATAAATTGAAAGGAATGCAAGGTCACAAATCACTCCCTGGTGATATCATGATGCACCACTCAGCGATGTCATCCTCCACCATCCGGTGATGTCACAATGGGATATCCATACCTTCATTCCCTCACACCTCGGCACACAGGTCTGGGACTACTGGCAGACATGGCCGCGGAGACAGACATGGGAGGGTCACCAGAGGCCAGGAGCCAGGCTGGGAGAGTGCCCTGAAAACAGCCCCCACTGCCCAGTGCTCCTGCGTGGCCTCATGCCCAGGAGCTGGGCAGGACTTACCCTTTGAAAATGGCATCTTCCAGACTCTGTGTGGCCCTGGCTAATCCAGAGGCAGGAGGGAATATACTGGGGCTGGAAGTGGCTGGCAGAGGCTGTGGAGAGCACCATCTGCACAGTCCAGTGGCAGAGAGGTTGGCCCACTGGAGGCTCCCCCAAGGGCTCCCAGCAAGCCCCCTCCTGCAGAACAGGAGCAGGCCCAGGAGGAGAGGATTTTCTCCAGCTTCAAGATAATCTAGATGCCCTTGCCTATTGACCACAGGGAACTGATAGAAAAACAAATAAAAAGAAAGCAAAGTATAATACAATTTGTTTTCCACTAATGATGCTATGATTACACTCCTCCAGTCTCTAGCTTCCAGTGTCTTTAAAAAACCACTTCTTTCACGCCATCAAGACAGTTATTTCCATATCTAGCTAGCTCAATAACCAGTTAACTATCTACCAACTTAACAGTTCTCAGAACAAAATGACATTCTGTAGCGGGTTGGGTTTGTAACTGGGCAGAAACACCAATTTAGTGTAGTGGTTTGGCCCAGAATACTCATTACTGTTTATCTTCTGTGAGATAAGCTTTAGAAGAAACACAAAGCAGGCGCCAAACTTGAAAGAATATAAAGAGGTTTATTAACAGACCTAAAAGAGGAAAAAAAATTATACCACACCTTCAGAACTCTTCTCCTCCCCCCACCTTCCTCCCTTCTCCCACTGACAATGTAAAAAGACAACCCTTAAGATGTTCAATCTGTTTACCACTTCCATAATAACCTTGTTCAGTCCATTTAGGAAGAGGAGTCTCTCTTGCCCATGCTATGAACACATTATCATGAGACAGCCGCCCACTTCCAAATAATTTTGTTCAGTCCATTTAGGAAGAGGTCTCTCTGCTCGCATGTGAGTCCCTTCCCCCGACTTGCAGCTTTTCCCACAACTGCTTTCAAGGGTCCACTCTTGAAGTTTTTTGGGGTACAATTTTGGGGTACAAAAGGTTGAGCTGTTCAGAAACAAAAGTTCTCTTCACCCATCTCTGGGAGCATTTCATCTCTAAGAACAGAGGCCCTTCTCCTTTCCTGGGAGCAAAGGGTCTTCCTCATCTTCATCTTTAGGACTATCTCTGGGAGCATCTCTAGGAACTGAGGTTTCTCTTTTCCCATTTGGAGCAAAAGTCCTCATCGCTTCCATCTCTCCCTGTCCAAGCTTCTCATGAAATTACAGCTGCATCAGCATCTGCCTATCTCAGTGCAGGTGCTTTTGCTTACGAGTTGAACACTCCACCCCCCCAGATCTTCATGAAGTTACAATGGGATACTCTGATATATCATAGCTTCACAAGAGAATTTCAGCTTTAAGCATCTCCTCTTTCTCTTCCCTCATGTTTTCAGCTCTTCACAGCAATGAAAAGGGTTAATCTCACCTCGGCCTTGCAGCTGGAATTTCACTTATCGCAGTTGGTCACATGACCTCTGCCGGACAGCAGTGCCGCTTTTGCTGAAATCTTGGCCACAGTGGAGAGGGAGGGGGGAGCCGAGCTGCTCTGGCTGCCCACAGCCCTGCTGGGGGTGGGGTTCCACCGGTGGAACCGGGCCCATCAGCTCCAGGATGTCCATGGCCTGGCCTGGCCTGGCCTGGCCCGAGCAGGGCCTGGCTGGGCCCGCTGGCCCCCACACGGGGCCTGCAGCCACCTGTCCCAGCACTGGAAACGAGAGAGAGCTTGGGGGGGAGTTTGTCTATTTTTAAGTGTGGATCACAGAGGCGGTCACAACTTTAAGTGGCTTAAAGAATTGTCTATATTCAAACTGGCCAGCTGATAGGTTCTGTTAGGTCATAGAGGAAGCTGTAAGAAGAACATCACTCCGAGACTCAGTTTGCTAACCTATGACACATTCAATCAACTTATGATATCAAAACTAATCACAGTCAAGGGCTTCAGCTACTTTCCACCTTACATGGGAAACTATGTGTCTTAGTAGTGTTAAAATCTGCTTCAACCTGCAAATTTGGATTGAGCATGTGCCCGATTTATCTGATGCATACTGGATATATTCAGTAGCCAATAAAAAGCAGAGGTATGTATGAAATAAACCTGGCTAAAAGATGCATTGCATCAGATATACATCACTAATGCTTTCTGAAAGATTAATATTGGTCTGCAATAATTATGAAGTTCATGAGTTGCCTACATTTTTCTGTTCTTAAAATGTAAAATTCTACCGCTCTCAAAAGTAAGAGCCTTCCTCAGGCTGCTAAGTGAAAAGATGTTTGCAACAGATTACTTCAAATAAGAAGTGTTTCTCAAATCTTTTACAAAACTTAGGGAAAATGTTCTCTTGCAAAATTCACATTCCTGTACAGACCCAAGCCAACTGTGCCTAAGCAATCATAATCACTCACACAATCACTGTGTCCTACTGTTGCAGTGGCCCAGCCCCCTTTGGGGCTGTGGCAATCAAATACAGTGGGTGGATTTTCCCACTCAAGACAGTGGATCCGAGGGCAGATCCATAGGCAGCACTGAAGTTTAAGTTGCATCCCCCTGGGTGGCACCTTGGCCCAAGCTGCCTCCCTCGCTTCTGGAAAGTTCTCCATTACTTAGTTATCTATTGGTTCCCAGTTGTAACTCCCGCCTCCCTGTTTCCCCATTGGTTAAAGTTGTCTCCTCCCCTTTGCTTGTAGCATATTGGTCACTTTCCTTCTCCCCGCCTTAATCCACCCCCTATAAAAGCATGTGGAAAACGCTTTACCAGGCTCTTCTGGTCTCTGGACCCTCCTGTTAGTAGCCGTGCTGGAGCCCACACCAGAGGCCGTCTCTTTTCCTTTGCCTCTGGGGGACGTGAGCCCAAACCATCGGCTCCCTGATGTCCCTCCTCTGTAGAGGAGCCAGCATGCGTGACCAGTTTACGCATTACCCGCACCGAAGACGTCTCTACAGGATGTTGTGGAAGAGACGCTGCGTCCCCTCTGACTGAGGGCACGCCGGAGCTCAAGCCCATGAGCCAGCACCACATCATCATACTACACTACAAAGTATGTATTATTTAATGTCAGTAACTTCACTTTATAAACTAAACTGAAAGTTTAAAACTTTCCATTGGGAATCAAAGTGTATCTGACAGTGTTTCAGAGACTAAAGGTGTTAAAATACTACAAATATATAAAACTACAATCCTGTAGAACATGTAAACATAGTAAAATAAAATATCATGACAGTTATATTTTTCCACTCTAATCTTTTCCTGAAGCTTTGCATAAGTACCAGGTAACCAGGCTGGGCTTTGTGCATCCCTGCAAGGACCCAGGAGCTGTGGGCACTGCCCAGCCAAACCATGAGCATTGTTGCTCCTGATGCACGGAGTGCCGGCACAAGGGCACTGGCCCCAGGCAGGAGCTGTCGTGGGGCCCCTCCTGCAGGAGAAGGGATTGAGCCCTGCTTGTTAACCTTTCATTTTGGTCACTTCTGTTGGACAGTAAAAAAGGTCAAAATGAAACATTGTCCAGCCATTTCCCTCTTGTTTACCTTTTGGGGCCAAAGCTCTGTGCCCCAGGTGGCCTGGGTGTGTGCAGAGAAATGCAGCCCCCACAAAGCCCTTGGTTTTCCCACAAGTCATCACTACTCGTCCCAGCTGGGACTGGCTGCTAAAGTTTTCAGTTCCATTTTTTTGAAGAAATAGTTGCATTCTCTGAATGGAGCATGAAGTGTGTTTAGCAGGGCTTTGGGGAGTGTTTTTTGTGTTTGAAATCATTTTCTGATCCCCGATCTAGAAGAAAACATGGTCACCCACTGAAAAGTTAAATCTTGGAGATGATGACATTAATAAGTAGGAAAAATGATGCCTGTAAATCCAAAGAAGCCAATAGTTCCAAGCATGTAGTCAAGCATTTCTTGCAAACTGTCCTGCCTTTCAGTCTGGCACACACAGAGGATTGGCATTAGGACAGTACGCAGCCTCCCAGATTTCACCGTCTGCATTTGGCCAGCTGCTTTCTCCACTGCACTTTGTGGGCTCATGCACCGGCCAGGGGTGGTCCTGGGGCTGGGGAATGTGCAGGCTTGGAAAAAACTTGAAAAACTTGTGTGGAGCCATTCAAAAATCTAACGTGGCTTCCTATCTAGACACGCAGCTAAAGCCCAGCTATTTCTCTCTCCTTTTTCTTTTTAACGGAGAAAGGAACTCACAGGTGATTGGGTCTCTATTCCACATCTGTTGGGTCCCTGCCTCGTAGCTCCCAATTTTGATGGAATTTACCCATTTGGTCCCAGTGGCTTCCTCCTCCCACCACCTTCTAAGTCTTCCCACATTCTGTTGTATCTTTCTTCTTTGGTTTCCTTATGGCCATTCCAGCCCCATCTCTGCGGCTCACAGATGTGCCCTGGGGAGCTCCAGGGGTGAGGCACAGGCCACACGTGCTTCTTTGAGATGCCCTGGCACTGCAGCAGCAGGCTGATGTGTGTGCAGCAGGTTTGGAAGAGGAACAGGCATTCTCGGGTTTAGTCAGAAGCATCAGTGGCCAAAGGTGTGGTCTCCTTTGCTTTGGTCCCATCTCAGTGTTCACTTGGGGTACAGGCTGTAGGTGCTTGGGGCACTCTTTGAGTTACTCTTGGACCCCTTGAACAGCAGGGTTTGGCCCACGAGGGGAGTTTGTGCTGCTTTGTGACAGAGGAGAACTTCCCAGGCTATTTTGTGTTTGCTGCAGGGAAGCTTGGGTTGCTTTGCATCAATTCAGACCAATGCAGAGCAGCTGCTTTGTGATGTCAGGGCATGGTTGCCACGTTGTGGTGCTGTCATCAGAAGGTTGCCTTGGTGCATGGAAGGCCTCAGTGTCAGAGCAGCTCTTGGGCTTGCTCAGAGCAGGAGCATCCTCCTGGTTGAGGCCTTGTCAGGGGGCAGCTGCCTCCTGACAGGAGCCTTGTTTTTTTCTTGTGTTAGAGCACAGTCTGCAAACTTGCACAGCAGTGCTAAAATCATGGAGGCACTTGCTGGTGCAGTTTGCACTGTGTATGGCATTGGCTATTCCAGCTATTACCTGACTAACCTGACACGTGAGTAGAGGTTTTCTCTGGGTGTAACCTAACCTGGCTTGTGTAGGTCTTTCCTGCTCTTTCTTTCTTGGTAACTGAGTTGATTTTGAAACAAACAGACCATTAGGATGCCACTGCTTTGGTAAAGCTCCTGTCAACACGTTCAGCTGAAAAGAGGGTGTCTGTAGCCAGGGAGGTGCGGGCAGCATTTGAAAGGGAAGGTGCAGGGGTTCCCTTCCCTCCAAGGGAGAGTCTGTGGCAGCAGAGTCTGTCATTTCCTCAGTGTGCTGGGTCAAGCAGGACAACTTTGAAAAGGCAGACTGGGAGGTGTTCTCAGAGGGCCTTCAAAGAACTCTGCAGTTCTGCCTGGAATTCAGAGAAAGCTTCTTTTTTTCTAAATTTTGTCATTAAAGGATTTTACTGTCTAACTCGACCCTTTACTGAGTGCTAAAATAGCGATTCTTTTTGCAATGAAGCGCAACCTCCAAAACAGTGAGTGTCCGCTCCTGAACCCCAGAGCTGCTCCTGGGCTGTTTCACAGTAGAACTATGACATCTCAGGGGGGTTTGGGGGAAGGTTTTCTGGGCAACTGTTTTCAGTTACTTAATGGGAATTAGTGCATGCAACTTATTTTTAAAAAAATGGACCTGAAAGAGTGGATTAAAAAGGCAGCTTTAGCTGTTGGGCAGAAGAGAAATATTGGGTGTTAAAGAACAATTTGCATTTTCTTGATCCAGTTTGTATTCATTTACTGGCAAAAGAGGCCAAAGCATAGGCACAACCAAGAATATAGCCCTGCTCTCTTGCTGGCTGTGAGGAAGAAATGTGTCTGCTGGAGGGATGTTGTGAAAGGAAAATACTCTCTGTTTGGGTGGACTTGTTCTGCGGGATTCACCAGCACAGGCAGTATTTTCACAGCATCTGGTTCATTTTTGCTTCCCACTGCAGGTCACCTGATCCGAGTATTCGTAGGTCCTGATCCGGAGGTGAGTGAGAAAGGAACCTTTGATGTTCCTGGTGTTTAAGTATTGTGGAGGAAGCTGTGAGCTTGGCCTGTGGCAGTAGAGTGAGGAGAGTGAACAGAGTGGGCAGCAAGAAAATCCATTTCCATGTTTGCAGCAGCAATAGCAAAGGCATCGCTGTGTAATACCTGCTTTTGCATTTCAGAGCTGTGGAAGAAGTAAAAGCCCGGTTTTGCAGAGAGAACATTGCTTGCTGAGAGTAGCCAGGGTGGAATATCTAGTTCAGAGCAATATGCAGTACTGTTGAATTAGCCCATTTTACTTTAGTTGGAGGCACTTGGAATGCCATTGCTATCCAAGGTTATGATTGCTCCTTAGTAGAGCTGGTTGTAGAGCTGAAGAGAGATGAGGTTAGAAATGATAGGTAACTGCCTGTCCCTCACGCTACAACCTGTCCACAGAGCACAGAACCAACTGCAGGCTCTCCTCTGGCTCCCTCTGCTCCTGGAGAAGAGGCTGAAAAGGAGCAAAATGTCCTGAACTCTCCAGCCGTGGTCAGACGCGAACCTGAACGTCGTGAGCCAGTAAGTGCCAGTTCTGGTTGGTGCTGTCTTTAGAGGAAATCCGAGCTGCAAGTTTCTGAGCGGCCAGCACTTGCTGGTGGTGGCCGAGGATGCTGAGTGCTGGAGTCGTGCCAGGACCTAGGGATTCCCCCCAGCCAGTGAGAGCTGGAACATGGCCTTTGACCTGTCATTTTTAGGCCCCAGCTTCCAGCTTGCTGGGATTCCAAGAGGGGCAAACGTGAATCATGAAGGCTCCCCTGTCCCCAGAGGAGGGAGTGGTCAAAGGACACCGCTCTCAGCCTTGCCAGACACGTAGGGGACACGGTGGCCTGGAGAGACGTGTCCCACTCCACAGGCTGGCCAGGTAGCTGCTGGCACAAAAGCTGTTGATGTGAGCACACAAGTCCTTTGGGGTGGTTTGTCGACAGGAGCTTCTTGGGTGGGCCTACCTGGGAGTATTTCAGAGACGCACTGGGGACGGGGAGCTGCTGCTTGAAGTCAGGGACTTTGGTGCCTTTGTTGCCAGGTTGTTCTTTCGCCTCTTCAGGCAGAGCAGTCAGGAGCAGAGCTGACAGGGGCTCTGAGTGCGCCTGTGGTTTTGCTTGTGATAAGCTGCAAAGAGATGGTTGTGTTGTCCATGGACCTGTGTGAGGCCACTCTTCTCCCGTGTGGCAAAAGAAAGAAAGTGCGCAGTTGGGAACCCTTCTTCCGTGGCAGAAATCAGAGGCTGCCATGTTTCTGCAGCTACTTTCTGTTGTGAAGTCCGCTTTTAAAACTCCATTTGAAAACTCCATTTGAAAACTCCATTAAAGCCTAGAGTTGGGCAAAGCTGTAGCTCTGAAGCACGTGACACTTTCGTCTTTTTGTTTGTTGGTTTGTTGGTTTGCTAGGAGGTGAAGCCCTGTATTTTCTTTCTCGGCAAGCAAAGGTGCTTTTGCTCAACCTTTCCTGCTCTTTTCCTCCAGCACTGGACGAGATTCTGCTAGAACTGTAGTTTGCAAGAGGGCGGTTCTGGAAGATGAAGTATTTTTGCATGAGAACACATAGTTTGAGGCAGGGATGTTGGTGCAGAAGGAGCTGTTCTGGTGGCCGGCCAGCCAGTAGTGCCTTGCATATCACTTTCAGGTTAACAGCGCCCGTGCCTTTTGACTGCCCAGGGGATCAGAATGTGTTGTATTTCAGGTATGGGATTTTTCAGCAGGAAATCAACGCCCTTGCATTCTGGCTGGTCTTCAGAGATCAGAGTGGCTGGGATGGGCCTCATTTCTGATTGCAGCCCCTTTAACATTGTCAGTCTGGTTGAGTCCAAGAGAAGAACTTGCCCCAGTACAGATGCACAAAGAGTGCAGTTCCCAGTGCAGTGCCCTGGGTCTGATCGCATTCCTTAAGGACCTTACTGCTCCAGGTTCTCCAAGAATGAGGTTTATTGAAGCAACAGGAGAGCAAGTTCAGGATTGCCGCTGATCAGGGCACTGCCTACCGAGTGTTGTTGTGTGTAGTGATGGAAAGCACAGGAAAAGCGAGATGGTAACAGTGAGATAGATCTATCTATCTATCTGTCTATCTAAATGAAACTCCCTGGCTCTGCTCCAAGGCAATTGGAGGTGCAAACTCACCTAAAGACATCCTTTCAGGAGAGGAGGAGAGACATGTTCCATCGATCGATCCCGAGCAGGCAGAGATGTTTCCCCCTCCAGAGATGGTTGTTTCTTCCCCTCAGAGGTGTTTTCCTCCCCCTGTTTATCCTTTAAAGTTTGGTCTGTCCTATGGGTGTGGAACAATCCCAGCCTCTTGTTGGGGTTTGGTGACTCTGGTCAAACATGCATTACAAGACACATGGTTTCCTTCATTGGCATCCTGAAGGGTGTCTAAGTTAATTTGTTAATAGGGCCTTATGAGGGTCTCTGTTACTGCCGGTCAGAATTCTCAGTTGACAAAAAAGGGAGGACAATAAACACCTTGGTCCTCCTCCATATACTGAGGTGGCCATAGAGGCCCTCTGACCTCCATTGGAGGGTCTTTGTGCGCATCCTCATCTCCTGAATAATCCAGGATCTGTAACAAGAGTGTAGATGTCAGAAAGGCAGGAATGGCAGTGCAGGCCTGAAGAGAACATGAACTCCAGAAGTGTCTCTCACAAGGAGCAAGCTCACACAGGAAGCCACCTGCAGAGCCAGGGTGGGGCTGTGGGACAGGGCTGGGTGTCAGTCACTTCTAAAAAACAAACAGGACACGGCAGAAGAGGAGCGAGGTCCTCAGCAGAGCCTTGAGAAATGCCCCACGTTCCCTGTCAGATGCCTAAGAGTCTGTTGGAGCTTCAGTCCCAGATGGACCCTGACTGTACTGCCAGTGTCACTTTGGAATCTGTGCCTCCCCATGGGCAGAGAAGGACCCAGGAGAGCAGCAGCACATTGCTTTGGGAATGTGTGAGCCCATCAGTCTCTGAGTCCTGCCCCACAAATGTTTTATGGGAAGTTGAAACCCATCTTCTCTTGCTTTCTGTGCAGCTCCTTCTAGAGAAAGAGCATGAGCAGATTGCTCTATCAGAGTTGCCATGCCAGACTTGGGGAGAGCTGTTCCCAGCCCGAGAGCAGCTGGAGCAGCTCAGGCAGCAGGTGGAAGAGCCACAAGAGAATGGCCAGGTGAGCCTGACTAGCCAGGTGAGAGAGTGAAGGGCAGGAACAGGGACATAAAACAGAGCTCTTGGGACTGAGGAGGCCAGGAGTCCCACAGGCACTGAAAGCACAGAGCCTTGTCATCTGCAGAGACCAGCCCTGGGACGGGAGGGTTCCAATGGAAGCAGAGCTGGGTAGGGAAGCAGAAGGGAGTGGCTGAATGAATGTGATTTTGAGGCCAAAAGAGGAAAAAGCTGAGCCTGATGGCAGCTCCCAGTCACTTGCTCTCCATTTGTGTGTACAGAACATCAAGGCAGAGCCACAAGCAGAGCTGCCCGAAGCCCAGAGTGACATCAAGGCAGCGAAGAGGAGGAACAAGGAAGACATCAGAAGCATCCAAGAGGAGAAGAATCTCCATCAGCACAGGAGCGATCTACAAGACCAGGTGAGTGTAAGAGCGGAAGCCACTCCACTCATGAAATATCCTCTCTCTTGTTTTTTACAGAACTTCAACAAACAGCTGCAGGCAGAGCTGCAGGCAACTGAGACTAGGTTAAGAGCAAGGGAGAAGAGACTGGATGGAAAAACAAAAGTAGCCCGAGAGAAACTGGATGTCCTCCTTCAGGAGCAAGAGGCTCTAGAAAAGCAAGTGAGTGAAGCAGAGATAGCCGCTGCAGTCACCAAACTGGTGGTTTCTGCCCTTCCTACCTTTCCTCTGCAGAGCAGCAGGCGGGCTGGGTGATGTCTCTGAGTGCCATCCTGCTGTGGTCTCTATCACAGCCACTCTGAAGGACACGTCCTGGGCTGCTGAATCTCAGCTGCTGCCCTGGATGCAGCCAACAGCATCTTCCTAAGGGCTTGCATTTGAAATGTGATCTGGTGGCAATTTCTGCCAGCCACCTTTCTGACACAAACTCATTTCTTCTCCCAGATCTACACAAGCTCTGTCATGCAACATGCTGCTGCAGCAGCGTTGTTTAATGATGTCTCCAGTCCCCAACCTGAGAAGTGGAGCCTGATCATCTCTTTTAGGTCCAGTGTGGCTGCAGCTGCTCAGAAACAGGAGATTGAGGAGAAGTATCTGGAGCTACTGAGTACGTCTTGCATATTTCTTGTGTGAGGGACAGTGTATTGTGTGCATGTGTCAGCATAGCTGTGCCAAATGTTCCTCCGCAGTTTGGTGTCACAGGGACATTTAGGACTCCTCACAGGAACTGCTGTGCTGCGAGGCAGCGAGGGAGTGCTCTGGGTGTTCCTGCTGCCTCTGAGCACAGCTCAGACGGCATTGGGGTTTTTTTCATTTGTTTTTGGAAGTTTTCTTGGGTCTGGTTTTTCTTTTTGTGGAGTTGTTTTTTTCTTTTCCTCCATCCCAGAGGAGCTCTCCTTCCACAGGTGTCTTACTGGTGTCATGGACTATTACAAATACCACTACTACATCTACAGTTGGTTTTTATGACAATGCAACATTTTTGTCAGTGAGAACTCCTTTGAAAGAACATCAAATGACAGCACAAGTAGAGAGCAAGAGGTGTTTTCCATGTACCCCCAAAGAAAAAGCAGATACTTTTATAACAATCTCTATTTAATATCCTAGTTTCATGCTTATAAGGATGTGTCCAAGAGACATATCGATGTGGTGTGGTCAGGTAAAACTGCACTGCTCTCAGGAGTGAGCCTCCAGCCCATCCACTGTCTATCCCTCAGATCCGTGGCACTTTTTCATTCCTGATTCCCAATCATTCCCGTGACTGTTAGAATGCTACCCGTTGGCCCGACCCCTGCACAGCTCACTCTCTAGGAAAACACATGAAGCCCTTTGTGATTCTGCAGCAACAACCCATTTAATCTGCTTCCTGCCCATAACAGCTGCCAGTGCTGTGCTCTCAGGTAAGACCTGGTGGGGCTGAGAACAGAGCCCAGTTGACTCTGTGTCTACCATCACCTGTTGGGACAAAAAGGGCATTGATGTGCACCTCGGTGTGTCTGATCTCAAAGTCAATCCTCTTGTGTCCTGAAAGGGGGCAAGAGCTTGTAACGGGGCTCGGTCTGGCTGTGGCTTCTTCCCAGTGCTTGTCAGTGCTCATCCTTGGCCCTTCCCAGCCTTGCTGTGGTACCTGCCCTGCCCCTGACAGCCGGTGCAACTGCAGAGGCTGGAGCCTTCCTTAGCTGAGAGAGTCCTGCTGCTGCCCGGCCGCTGCAGCACAGAGCTGCCAGGAGGCAGCAGCCCCTCGTCTGGGCCGGCTTCTGCATCGCAGAGCCTGGACTCACGAGAGGCTCAGCATCTCCTCTGGGCAGCTGTCCGTGCCACGCCGGCGCCTGAGGAGCACTGCTGTCCCTGCTGCCCATGGCCGCTGTGCCGAGCTGGGAAGACGGGGACGTGTGCGGAGCTGAGAGGGCGAGTCCGATGCGAGCGACTGATCCGCGCAGTCAGGGTGAAGACAAGCAGTGTGGTTCTTCACATGGGGCACGGGCAAGGGCATCTTTGAACTCAGCCTGCCCATAAAGGCTGAGCATCCTGATGCTGAAAGCCCCGTTGGTATTGGTCACAACATGAGCTGCTCTGGTTTACAAAGAGAAAGGCATTCTTCTGGCAAACTGCGAAAGGTGCCCTCCTCTCCTAGGAATGCATCTCTCTGTGCTTTGTTTCCTCTCAAGAGATCTCTTCAGAGGACTGTAGAAAATCAGTCTCAGTGCTGGCCATCTGTGCTGCAGAGCTGCCTGGCTTGCTGCTGTTGCTGTTGTGGTTCTTGTCGCTGTTGTTGTTGTTACCCAGATGACCACAAAAGGCTCAGAGCCCCAGACAGTGGGGCTGCCTTTTGTATCTCCTGGAAGTTGGCATCTCTGCTTTAAAGTGAGCATCTTGCACTTTGTTTCCCTCAGGGAAAATGGTGAGCATGGAAAATCCGGTGATGAAATACACTGAACTGGAAAATATCGGCAGCGGGTGAGTCCAACCGCAGTTCCTTCTACAAAACCATGGGCCGGGTGTTCTGCTGGTGGAATATCTACCAAGTGTGAAGTCAGGCAAGCTGCAAACATGTTCAGACACTGGGGTTAGATTGGCCCATCCCTCAGTGCTGGTCAGAATTTGTAAGTGTGGTCAGAAGGCATTGTCAGAGACATCTCCATGCTGCCACGGTCTTGCCTGCAGCAAGGAACAGGAGCTGGAAGATCTCCTGTCTCTCAAGTGTGGGACAGCTGTGTGTTAATTTCCTTAGCATTTTTGTATGTCTCAAAATCATATGGCCACACTAATGAAAGGAGAAGAATCTTGCTTGCCTGAAAGAGCAGCCTACCCCCTGGTAGCTGTCAGATAACAGTTCTCAGGAACAGTTCTTTCCAAGAGTTTGCTGAAGGAAATACTCGGTGCTCAGGATTAGAACCGCACAGTTTAGAAACTGAAACTCAAGATGAAAGAATAAGCTCTCTTTTTGAGCTGAGGCACTAAAGCCCAAAGCTTCAGGAACAGGCCCAGTGCCCATGCACTTGAGAGGAAAATGCATCATGTGCCCTCTGGCAGACCCCTCATGCCTCCTGCAGGTTTTAGGCACTTACAGCAGAGATCTCCTGTCCGGGCTGGCTTTCACTCCAAGATCTAAATGGCTTCTCCTTTCTTTGCTGCTGTTTTGTTTCTAGGGGTTTCGGAAGTGTTTGTAGAGCATTCGACAATGCCACAGGAGGAGAGGTAAATGTCAACAGTCCCTGCAGATTCTGCAGCTCTTGAGGGCTTTCCCCTCTGGTGTGAGTTGTGGCTGGAGCTTTGGGTCACCGGGAGAGCTGTGCTGCAAAGGCACAAGAAGCACAGACTGGTGCCAGCCTGCAAAATACATTTGGGACAGTCTTTGTCCTTCTCAGCTGCCAGAAGGAAGGCAAGGAGAGCAGTGGTTCCTTTTGGAGAAGGAAGTGCTCACTCGCTCTCAGTGGCTAGAACAGAGGTGGTGCCTTAGAGCATCTCACTGCTTTTTTGTGGCTACAGCTTCAGAGTCCTGAATTCTCATTTCTGGCTGCCAGCAAATACATCTGAATCTTACTGGTAGCTCCTTAGCAACCTGCAGTGCTGCACTTGGGAACTGCACGTAGGGAGGGATCTGCAAGACGTCCCTAAAAGCCCTAAGCCCTGCTTATAGCCCAGGATGTAGCCATAGAGTAGCAAGGCTTGGATTACTTCTCTGGATCCCAGGCAGAGCAGCAGAGAGTGTGGGCAGAGCTTTGTGGGTGGTAGCTGAGACACCATTGATACCAAGTGGACAAGGCAAAACGTCAGTGGCCATGTGTCCTGTTTCTGGCCCCAAGGGAGCGGAGACATGGGCTGTTGGAATGTCAGTTCCTAATTACTCCAGTGTCTAATCACAAGGCACTTTGGCACAGCTTGGCTGTGTCATTCCAAAATCACTCGCTCCATGTGCATTGTGGTCTCGTGCCACCAACTTCTCAGGTACTGATTGTCATTGTCATTGTCATTTTAGGTGGCCATAAAGAAAATTAATCTCCAAGGACTGACCAGCAAGGAACTAACTGTCAATGAACTCATGGTCATGAAGATGAATAGGAATCCCAACCTGGTCAACTATTTAGACAGGTGAGTGGTCGTGGTCTTATCCCATGAATGTTTGTTTACCTACTGCAAGCATGAGAGGTCAAAAGCCCACTTTGGTCTGTGGCAGAAAATAGAGCCATTAATTACTGATCAATTATTATTTCTCTCCTCATCTCCAATGGATGGGAAGAGAGTGCATTTTGTCTGCATTAGTCTTCCCTGGCACACATAGTTTGAAAATTCTTCAAAAGCCTGGACCAGCGCTATCTTACTAAGTCAATACCCTCCAAGTTCACTGCCACCACGTTGTCTTGGGGCTTGATTTTTCTCAAGAGTCTTAAATGCTGATGAACCATCCGAGAGAGGATTTCCCTTGGATTGCTGCCCCTCTTTTCCATTGCTGTGCATGCCAGGAAGACTAGGTGCTTTTTTTCCATAAAAAACACACAGCTGTGTGTGACAGCTTTTTATCCGGGCTGTTAGTAAACTGCGTTTTTCACTTGCTGGCCATCTAAGACATCTCCTTTTTCACAGCTGTGCCTTTCTCCTTGACACAGCACAGACTGCAATCACTGCACAGCCTAGAGGGAACGTCTATTCCTTTGAGTCTGTCCTCGTTTCAAAGGGACCTGGAAACAAGAATCAATCGTTGTCTGTTCCAAACAGTAGCGTAGCCATGCACGTTCGTTTCCATAGCCTGGTTTCCTTCTTTCAGCTACCTTGTGGACGATGAACTCTGGCTGGTGATGGAGTACATGGATGGAGGCAGTCTGCGCGATGTCATCAGCAAGACCTACCTGTCTGAAGATGAGATGGCCGCCGTCAGTCGGGAGGTCAGGGATCCCACCTGTGCTTCCGAGGGCTTGGGCAGGATTGTCTGGGAAACAGGGGCTGAGAACTGGAGTGGTTCCATGTGCCAAACTTTGCTTCTGTGTGGCTGCTATGCTATGGGGAAGCAGGTGAACTGTGTGGCAGTGTGCCTGCACTCACTGTACTCTGTTCTTGTACTCTTATCTCCTGCTGTTGCATTCTCACTCTGTCTCTTGTATTTGTATTTACTGTTCTCCACCTTGCCTCTCTGAATATTTGCCTGGAGCCTGTCTGCACTGCATTCCTTGCCTGTAAAAGCAAAGGTGCTGGTGGCAGAATTTGAAACTAATGATAAAAGGGACTCATTTCTCAGAGTCCTCAGCTGAAAAGGATAGTAGTGCACCCAAAATGCTGTTTGCTTCTGAAAGGTGACTCATGTGATACTTCCAAGTCTGTGCTGAGGCCAGCAATAAAACCTTTGCCATGCAGCCTCCCACCCAAAAGTGACCCACTTCACAGCAAAGGGAGGGACTCTTTCTTTCTTGGCAACCCCTTGTTTGTCCTCTGGATGAAGAAAGCACATCCACTGCAGCAGCAGTCATTCTGGCTGGTTTGCAGAGGACAGTCTAGAACAGCAATTCCCGTTGGCTCTCTCAAAAGCTGATGTGCCTTCCCTTAGAAAGGTAGTGTTGGAGCAGCAAGCTCTTCCTCTCAATGGCACTGTGTTCTGCCATTACACTCTATTCCCCTGGAAAGGGAATATTTTAGAGCTGTTTCCTTTCTTGTGTGCTCAAATCACACCACTAATTTTTATCCTCCTGTCTCTGTTTTCTCTCTCAGTGCCTGCAAGGACTGGATTTTCTTCACTCAAACCATGTCATCCATCGAGATGTGAAGAGCTGCAACATCCTTCTCAGAACTGACGGCTCTGTCAAGCTGGGTTGGTATATTCTTGGCCAGGCACAGCGTTCCGGGGATGTGGGGTTTGGGGCTGCTTTTGAGTGACTGCCAGTTCCCCCAAAGTGGTGCTGGTGGCAGTGCAGGGACCCCTGCAGCGAGCTGAAGGCACAGTTGCAACGTGCACAGAGGTATGGCGAGGAAAAAGCAGTCCAGAGTGGCACTGGTTTGGGTCTGTGTGTGTCCCTTCCAGAGGGAGGGAGCTACAATCTAAAGGTTCCAGGGAATAAAAGCCACTTCTGGGGGCAGCATTAAAAAATGTGGGGATTTTTGGAAGCAGACACTTCCGTATTTCCTTGGCTAAAGTCCTGAGGAAACAGAGCAGGGACGGATTTCCAGGAGATTCAACAGCGCATTCGCAGACTTACAGTGGGGAGTTCTTTTGCTTGGTTTCCTAATTGTACAGAACTTTTTTGTTCCCCTCAGCTGATTTTGGCCTCTCTGCTCAGCTCACCGCTGAGCAGAATCAAAGGAGCTCAGTGGTTGGGACGTCTTGGTGGATGGCGCCTGAGGTTGTGACAGGTCAACCATATGGCCCCAAAGTGGACATATGGTCTCTTGGAATTGTGGGAATCGAAATGGTGGAACGACAAGTTCCTCACTGGAATGAAAGTCCTACCTCGGTAAGGAGCAAATACTCACTGATCCCTCTGTCTTTTTCACCTATCCTGTGTTCTGTCCTCCATCAGACAAAATCCCATTGCCATCTGCTGGCACTGCTTCCACCAAGGTCCCCTTCTAAAAATGGCCCTGCAGCACATCAGCATCTGCTGTAGTTTTGGTTGCATCAGAAGGGAAGTTTCATGTAGCCAGTTCAGAAACCTGCCATTTTGGCCTTCAGCCATGCCTGACATTTCTCATGTGCTTTTTGAACACTCTTGGAGCTCCGTCTCTGAAGGACAAGAATTTTTCAGTGGGGAGGTTAGACGTGTGCTAAATACCCTTTGAAATGGAGGTAGGACCTTCCCAGTTTCAATTCTATAGAAAAAGTAGGAGAAAAGAAAAAAGAAAAAAAGAAAAAAGAAAGAAAGAAAAAGGGAAAAAGGGAAAAAGAAAAAGGGAAAATGAAGAAAAGAAAAAGAGGAAAAAAACAACCTCCAAAGAAATCTCCAAGCAGTTACACTTTCTTTTTCCTTTTTTAACCAGAGCACATCAATTTTCCTCCAAACTGTAGCATCTTATCCAAATCCTGTGGGTCTTTGAAAGTTTCAGCCTATCAAACCATCTGTACATTGTTCTGTCATGTGTCTGGGTGGCCTGGATAAGTTCAGCATGTTTTTTTCTCAGACTGCGGTTAGAATTGTGTGCCGAACCCTTGGTGTTTGTTGGTACGTTAAACAAGTTGAAGAGCTTGCAGCCAGGTGACTGGGGCTGGGATCCAAGGTCTGTGGTTGACCCCGGTGCCTGTTCCTTTCCTGCGGGAGCAGGGACGTCCCTGGGTTGCACAGTTATAATGACAGCGAGGGCTCCAGCTCCCCACTGTGTCCAGTGGCTGAGCTCAGCTGCAGAGGGACAGGATAAAACCCCCTTTGTGACCTCTGGTGGTGTGGGAAAACAAAAGAAAACTGCCGTAATTCTTTTTACTCGGGGGGAGTGCGTTTGCCATTTTAGGCTTAGAAATTTTCCTTTAGGCTTAGAAATTTTCCTCTGGGAGAAGAGGAAAGTAACAAAGTCTCTTTGGTCACCATCTATTTCAGTGCCACTAGCGTAGAGTTATTATTATTCTGGTGGGTGTTTTTATGATGACTCCTAGGCCTCTTTCCATTGTTATTTTAGATGGATTCTGCAGGCTGAGGTCTGAATAGCTCCAAGTCTGTGTCTTATGTTTCCAAATACCATCTTTCAAAAGCAGAATGAGCTCTCTCCCTCTGGCTTGTCAGCATGTTAGACCTTGGTTCCACATGAACCACTTGGGTAATGCTCACCCGATGTCTTGCCAAATTACACTGTAATTCCTTGGCCTGAGGAATATCAGGGTGACCTGCTAAGCTCCATGAACACTGCCAGCTGCATTGAAGTGAGCATCCTTGGCTTTGCTGAAGAAACTGGAGTTCAGCTTAGGTTAGATGCTCTTGAGGAGAAAGGCTGGAATCTTCAAGTGTTTCCAGAGGCCTGTGTGCCCAGAGGGACTGAGTTCTGGGGAGCAGCTGGATCTTACTGCACATCATGGAAGGGGAACCCCAGACAACTCAAGCCTTACCACAGGCAAACGCTCCCCAGCTCTTCTCAGACAACACTTTGCTCTAGGTTCCCAGTTGTTTTCGCTTGTCTGTCTGTGAAGATGTCCTATAAAACCTGAAGCAAGCGTCTCCTTATCTTTCCAGAAAAGAAGGGAAGAAATCAAACCCAACAAAGTTTCTAAAACAGTGGTTTTCTGGAGAACACTGCACTCCCTGTACGGTTTCTTGTCACTTGCCTAAAACCTGGGCATGAGGGTATAAAGGCCACATAGTCTCTTCTGCTTCCTGTGCAGTGTTGCTGTGTTCTAACCGCTGGACTCTGCCTAGCAGGCTGCTGTGGCCTGAAAGCTCAGCGAGGGTTTCCTAGGGCCATGCGATTAATCGCATCCCCGAGTCCAATTCGGACAGCCCTACGATCTGGCTCCGGCAGCTGGCAGCGTTACAATGCAGTGGTGGTAAAGAAGGTAGAGAAGGGTCTCTCATGAGGGCTTGAGATGACTTTAATCGCATCTTGCCCCCACGATGTTCAGAGGTGCAGAGACAGCGTGGTCTGAGTGCAGGATGATTTTGTCAGGGGCCCAGGGGCGGTCCCTGGGCGGGGTTGGGGTACAGAAGCAAATAGGGAGAAACCGAGGGAGTGGCCAAGGCCAGGGAGGGAACAAGGGGAGCATGTGAAATAGGAGAAGCGATGGATTAACAGATCCCCACACTGCTGAAACACTTAGTGACCATATTTCTGTCATAGCCCAAGCCACGTTCTCTATGTGACCAAGCTGGAGCCTGGTGACATGGAGAGCCTGCCAAAACCTCCCATTTCTTACCTGGCACTTTCTGGGATGGGCACATCATTAATGCATTGACTTGAGTATCCAGAGGAGCAGAGGGTTACCATAGGGATGGCATTTCTCCTTCTGCTGATTTGACCATGAAAAGTTTTTCATTTGCCACATCAGAGAAGCTGGAACTTGCAGACTGCTGCGAGACAGAGCTGCAGGTGGCTCCTGTGTGCCCAAACAGGCATTTTCATCCCAATACATTTCTGCATGCATCTTAATGTGTCTGTGTTCAACATGAGTTTCCAAATGTTTGTTTCCTTACCTGAGGAAAATCTGATGGATTTCCTTTCTTTTCTTCCAATTACCATTGTTTTCAAGAACAGGATAAAAAGCTTGATGAGTTTTGTTTAATGGAAGCTGTGCTTAAGGGACCAACAAGCACTGCAGAAATCCTTTTCATGTAATAATCCTTAGAGATAGTATAGATAGTTAGTATAGCAAAGTCCCTCTTCCAAACTGCCTGTCAAGCTGGTGTGAATCCTCAGAGAAGCAAAACGTGCTTCTGCTGACGTAGTTGCCCCTAACTAGGTCAGCCAATCAAATCAGCTGCCAAGGCAGGATCTGCTGACTGTTAGAAAAGCTGCAGCTGCTTTGGGGTTTGGGTTTTTTGTTGGTATAGGAAAGCCATCTCTGCTTCTCTGCCAGGGCACAAACTGCCACTGCACAGTGGAGCTTAAGTAATGGGCTCTGGGAGAGTATTTACAGATGTGAAAGAAGCAGGTGGAGCCTCATGTTTCCTTTTTCTCCAGGCTGAACTCCTGTTAGCCACAGGAGGGACCCCACAGCTGCGGCAGCCCAAGCTATTCTCGGCTTCGCTGCGTGACTTCCTGAGCTGCTGCCTGCAGACAAACGAGGAGTGGCGCTGGTCTGCCAAGGAGCTCCTGCAGGTAAAATGCAAAGGGGCTGCAGGTCAAACAGTGTCCGAGGATGGGCTCCTCCTCCACTGAAGTCCAAGGCATCAGATGAGTCCTCCTGACCTCCCTCTTGGTGCTTTTCAAATGACAACAGTGAGGAATCCTAGACTGGGCTGGGCTGGCAGGAACCTGTAAAGGTCATCTGGTCCAAGCACCCTGCAATGAGCAGGGACAACTTTAAAGAGATCAGGTTGCTCAGAGCCCCTTCCCACCTGACCTGGAATGTTTCCAGGGATGGGGCACCTACCAGCTCTCAGGACAATCTGTGCCACTGTTGCACCATGCTCAGAGTAAACAAAGTATTCCTTACACCTAATCTGACTCAATCCCCTTTTTGTTTAAAAATATTACCCCACATCCTATTGTAACTGGCCCTGTTTGAAAAGGTGTCCTCCATTTCCTCAGAAGCCACTTTGAAGATTTGGAAACTTACAATAAAGTCTCAGTGGGGCCTGTTCTTCTCCAGGCTGAATAACCCCAACTCTCTCCACATGTCCTCAGAGGAGAGGTGCTTTGTCCTGATTGTTTCTGCCGCCCTTTTTTGTGATTTGGCGGGGTATTCAGTTCTATCTGATGGCAAATGTATTGAAGTAGAGCAATGCGGGGTACAGATGCTTGAAATGGTGGTGGAGGAACCCAAGGAAACCAGTCCCAGCCCAGTGGTCAGAGATTTGGCTGTGGGAAGGAGGGGCTGGGGGAGGCTCACTGTGAGCCTCTGAGGGGCCCTGGCTTGTGCCCCCTGCCCCACTCTTACAGGTTTCTGCCACCCAAACAGGGAAGCTGAGAGGGACTTGTCACAGCCCCATCTGCTGCCTGGAACGGTCGAGCAGATGGGAACTGGCCCAGGATTACTGTCAGGCTGAGTGGCAGAGAGGGAGCTGCTGGACTCCCTGCCACTTGGCCGTCCCTGCTGGGAAGGAAGGTGCCATCCAGCACAGGAGGGGCAGGGGATGGAAAGGTAGACACTGCTCTGTCTCCCTGTGGAAATTAGCACAGTGCCGTCTTTCAAAGAGAGGGACCTATGTGAGGCTTTGGAGTTTCCTGAAAGGAAGAAACCCCGGGGACAGAAAGCACCATTTCTAGAGCACTGGCAGGGCAAAAATGCCAGCAAGATGAAGACACCTGGATGAGTGGATGAGTGGGATTCTGGGCCAGGTTTGCCTGTGATGGCAAGGTCCTGCACATGAAGATGGAGGTGCAGATGGTCCCATCAGTCCTCGTTCAGCATCTTTCTAGGGACCTGAGGAATCCTGATTGAGCCTGTGAAGCCCTGAGCTTGGAAAATCATGGCTCTTTTTTCTTTGTTGTTTTTTTTCCTTTGGGCAGCATCAATTTATAACATCAGTCAAGTCTGTGTCCAGCCTGGTGCCACTGATTATTTCAGTGAAGAAGAGGAAGGAGGAGGAAAGACTGTGACAATCACGTCAGAACCATTTATTCCAAAACCAGCCTGGATTCAGATTGTAGAGTGGTATTCTGAATAAATAAAGTTTCTGAAACCCCAACTCATCTGTAAGATTCCTTTCTTTCTCACCCTGTGATTAAGCTCAACTTTTCCTTCTGAATTGTCAGTTGTTCCTTAAAGGTGGAAAGTGACACTTACGGCTTCTTTGGTGTGGTTTGTAAGTGGGGCAGGCTCTTCTTCATTCATCCTCTCCAGACCACACTGCCTTTGGAATACTGGCCGGTTTTTGTCCAGCTATTGTGCTTGTAGTTGAGGCAGGAAGGGCAATGGCGTTTGCAGGCAAAACCAGAGGAGGAGTGCTGCAGCCAAGACATCCTGTGCAGATGCAGGCGTTCAGCTGTGACTCGAGAGCATTGGGGTTCCTGCCACTTGGATTTGGATCCCTAGGTGCAATCTCTTTGGCTCGGGGAGAGTCTTGCTCAGCTGAGAAAGCAGAAAGGTCAGCGAGGGTGCTCTGAAAGGTCTCGTCTGATGCAGAGCTGTCGGCGACCGTGAGGTGAGAGCGGCCCGGCCTTGCCCAGGCCGGAGCCCCAGCAGAGCCCTGGCAGAGCCCAGAGCAGCCTGAGGCTCGGCAGAGGCAGGCTGGCAGGAGGCCCCTGTAGCTGCAAGAGGCAGCAGCCTGGCACTGGGTGCCTCTTCCGGGGAGCGGGCACATCCTCCCATCTCAGAGCCAAAGCGGCAGCTGGCTGCCCCCGAGGCAAGCGTAGCCGTGCTGGGCACAGCGCAGACTGGTGCCACTGGCCGTCTGGAGGTGGCACAGGAGGAGAGAAAGGCAAAAGGCAGCCGAGGGCTGGTGCCCCGGCTGAGGATTGCTACTCTTCTGCCGGCTGCCCTGTAACTCCTGGGAAAGGTTAGCAGTGTGTGCAGCAGCCCTGGGCACAGCGGGAGGGAGCCGGGCTGCTCCGCAGGCTCGAGCACAGGGCAGCGTCCTTCAGGCACGGCAGTTCTGCCAGGGGCACCGAGGCCAACGGGAGGCAGCGACAGCTCGTCAGGTCAGATCTGCAGGAGCCAGTGCCTCACATAGCTCTGGGAGGAAGCGCCTGCAATCCCGGAGTTCTGCACTGAGTCAGAGCAAAGGTGTGAAATGCAGAGCGCTCTGCAGAAATATTCGGGGCCACCAGGCCAGCCTGCTTTGTGCTCTCCGGTGCACGGCAAGCACGGCACCATGCAGCTCTGAGTTGCTGGCAGAGAGGGAATTGGGGATGTTCCCGAGGCTTGTGCTTGAGTAGTGCGCTGATTTAGAAAGGAGCAGAATAAATTTAATTGGCAATCTATGTTTTCTTTATTCCTGTCTGAAAGACAGACGCATCGTGTCTTCATTTAGCAAAAACACAGCCTTTTTTTACTGTATTTTAGGACAACAACTTAGGCAAGACCTTCAAAACAGCAACTGAAGCAACTCCCATGCAGTGAGCAAAAAAATCCAACCCCCCCCACATCTTTCTGCTGTAGATCTTGATGTTTTGGTCCTGCAAAGGTCTTGCAAAGGGCTAAGCAGCCTTTAAGGTGTGAAGAGCCTTCTTGTCTTGCCAGCAGGCATGAAGGTTGCTTGGGCTGTTCTGGAATCAGGCCATGAGCTTGTTTGCCTTTGACTTCTCGTTTTGTTGCAGCCCCTCTGTGGCAAATGTCCATAACCCTGTGAGCTTACCGAGCCTTGCTCACTCTGTCCGTCTGTACTGGTTTTGCTCAGCCTGGTTTTTGGTAGCAGGAGGGCCACAGAGGTGGCTCCTGGTAGAAGCTCCTGGAAGTTTCCACCATGTTCAGCAGAGCCAATCTCTGATGGCTCTGAAAGATAGACATGCTGCTGGCCAAAACTGGGCCAATGACAGAGGTGGGTAAAACCTCTGTGATAACATCTTTAAGAAGAAAATCAAAGTCACGGGGTTTTTGCTTCTAGTAAGAGAAGAGAATGAAGTGAGAAAATGTGAGGAAAAACAACATGGCAACACCAGGGTCAGTGAAGAAGGAGGGGCAGGAGGTGCTCCAGGAGCCAGAGCTGAGGTTCCTCTGCAGGCCGTGGTGCAGACCATGGTGAAGCAGCTGTGCCCCTGCAGCCCATGGGTCCATGGAGGATGTAGAGATCCACCCACAGCCCGTGGGGGAGGTGCCCACGCTGGAGCAGGTGGATGCCTGGAGGGGGCTGTGATCCAGCGGGAGACGCGGTGCAGAGAGGGGCCCTGGCTTCCAGGCTGGAGCAGCCTGTCCTTGGAGGACTGCACCCTGTGGAAGAGTGACCCACGCTACAGCAGTTTTGGGAGGACTGCTGCTCATGAGAGTGGACCCACGTCAGAGAGGTTCGTGGAGAACTGTCTCCCATGGGAGAGACCTCACGGCCTCACAGGGGAAGGACTCCTCTCCCGGAGAAGTAGAAGAAAATCGTGGTGATGAACTGACCAAACCCCCATGCCCTGTCTCCCTGCGCTGTCAGTGGGAAGGAGGGAGGGGCTGGGGGGGGCTGAGGTGTTTTAAGGGCTTATTTTACTTCTCATTATCTTCCTCTGATTCTGTTACCAATAAATTCACTTTGTAACTTTAAGTTAAGCCTGTTTTGCCCTTGAAGTGTTTCTCCTGGTCCTTATCTCACTCGTGAAGAGTTCATTCCTTTTTTTTCCTTCCACAAGAAAAAAAAGAGCTTCTGCATTCTGTGGCTGGGAGAGCGGGAGCCGAGAAAGCACCCTGCTTGCTTGTTCAGCCATTTTTTGGGCTTTTTCCCTCCAGAGAGCTGAACTTTGTTTTTCCAGGAATTTTGGATTTTTTCCCTTTTTCTGATGGACTGCTTCAATATCAGAACACATTGGGAGGACTTTCCACCGAGCACAGAGGGCCTGGTCCTGGGCCAAGTCCCAGCTCCGAGGAAGAGGGAGACCAAAGGGAGGACTCTAACATTTCCCAGGTTTTTCTCTACAGCGAGAGATTTTATTATTTAGCAGTATTATCCTTTTCCCCTGTGTTTGTTAGATAAATAGTTTTTTCTTTCACTTTCCTTTGAGGAAAAAGTTTCTTTTTTTTCCCAGAACCTGGTGGGAGAGGGGTGGTTTATAACCAGCCTTCTCTCAGAGGATATATTTCTTCTCTCAGAGGATATATTTCTAAATTTGGCCAAACCGGCACAAAATTTAGTGGCAGCCGTGGCAGGGGAGGGTGAGCGAGCGACCCTCATGGGCGCCGGCATCAGGTCAGTGTCAAACCACGACACCATCCCAGTGCCCCTCCCCTCCCTTCCCCTCCCCTCCCCGGGTCCTTCTCTCTCTTTCAAGCCCTCCCCCTTCTCTCGGGCTCTCCCAGGGCTCTCCCAGCATCTCCCCCCTCTCCCAGTCACTCCTCCCTCTCCCAGGTCTCTCTCCCCTCTCCTGGGATGTCCGACCGTTCCTGGACCCCCTCCGGCCCCTCGCAGCCCGTCCCCCGCCGCCTCGCCCGGGCCGCGCCGGGGCCGCGCTCGGAGCCCAGCGGGGTCGGGCCGGGGCCGCCGGGGCCGGGTCAGCTCCGCCCCGCGGAGGAGCCGCGACACCGCCCCGGCAGCGGCCCCGCGCAGGCGGAGCGGCCCCGGCTGCGCCCAGGCTGTGCCTGGCGAGGGGCTGCGGGATGTGGGAGCTCGTCGGGGCTCGCTGCGGACAGTAAGAGCTCCGAGCTGTGCTCGCTTTGTACCTTCAAGGCTGGCGGATGCCTTGCAGTGAAGCTGGAGTGCCCGCGGGATTCCGGTCGCTCCTTGTCCTCAGCTCAGCAGGAAGATGGTTCTAAGTGCGAGTGAAAGGGATGTGTGCGCATCCAGGAGAGGGAGAGTGTGTGTGTGTGTGTGTGTGTGTGTGTGTGTGTGTGTGTGTGTGTGTGTTTGTGTGTGTGTGTGTCTGTCTGTCTGTCTGTGTCTGTGTGTCGGAGCTTGATGTGCTCACCCTGGCGGTAACTTCTTGGATAGCATGAGTGTGAGCCTGGCTTTACCTGGGCTTCTAAGTAAGAAAACTTGGCGACATTTTTCTATGCAGTCCCTAGAAAACAAAGCTAAATTTTCTGTGGTGGTTCTGTCGTATTTTGATTCATCTCTGATGTACTCGTGGGTTTATTTGCTGCTGGAGCAGTTGCTGAATATGAATCATTTTGAGTAATGTGCTAGAAGAAAATAATACTGAGAGGTTGAGCACCTTATGTTCACAAATAGTAGTGGCTTTCCAAAATGTTGTTTGGATTAATTAATTCTATCCTTTGTATTATTAGTTTAGTTTTGTTTGGGGGCTTTTCTTTCCCAATGGTTTATGAATAGCTGGCATAGGGTTTTGAAGAGGAGACTGCTGATGAGGCTGACAGCTGGTCTGGGGGCCTCACAGAATCAGACCTGAAATCGGTCAGAACTTACCCATGAGAATTTTACGGTGGAAGTTTTGCAGCTTCAGTGAAACTCACAGAGAAGGCCAAGAAGATAATCAATGAGAGAAGATGTTCTGGACACAAGGAGATGTTCTTGTTATGGGACGTTAAGAGTGTACAAGGAAGAACTTGCAGATCATATGTAACAACTATACCTTTGCTTGTATAGCTAATTGTTTTACTGCCTGAATGGTCATTGTTTGTTAGACAGCCTTGTCATTGTTTGCTAAGCAGCCAATCTCAATAGGCCACAGCCACTGTGAAGAGGTATAAGAATAGCAGTAGAGAAAATAAAAACTCTTATGACTTTGTATTACAAGAAGTGTGTGCTGTTATGTCCATCTCGACAAAGCCACAGATTGCCCATTGTGGTACTTTAAAATAGAAAAAGGTTCCATGAAATAATGGAAGCTGGAGTTTTTCTTACAGTACTGTAAAAATGTATTTAGTGGTGTAGTCAGTCACTTCAGTGTACAAATATTCAATAATATATTGTCACTGTTGGGGCGGTCACAACACACACAGACAGTGCCTCTTTCAAGGGCCAAAAAGCCGTTTATTAAACAAAGCAGCCTATTTCATACACCTTTTGTATGTTATCACTCGTGTTACATATTCATTGGCTGCTAAACTACTACAATAGACTCATTGGCTATTATTAACTGCAATATACTACCATTGGCTACCTATAGCATAAGCATTCAAGCATTCAGAAAAATAACAGGTGCGGATATGTTGCTGGTTTTCTCCTTCTGTTGTTTCACGTTCATGCTTCTGTTGATACTACATTTTCATGAGTAAAAGCTGATTGTTTTTCTTCTCATGGACTTTTCTCACAGTCCTTCTCTAGCCAAAGTAACAGGCCTGAGCCATAATTTCACACAGGCAACAAGGCCTTCATTTTATAAGGTTTTACTTAAATGCCACTATTATTAAAAAGATTTTCTGTGTCCTGAAGTTGGTGCATCAAGGATCTCTATTTATTGCTTGCTTTTAATTATTACTGTTTCCAGTTTGGGGTTGCTCTTTTATCATTGTTTTATTTCAATCTCAACATTTGAGTAAAATCTGCCTGCAGTGATCTTGTCCTTATGTTTTAGGCTGTAGTAGATCTGAGTCACTGCCTGTCGCTGTTATCCCCAGAGAGACAGCAAAAATCACGACGTTAAGTCCAGGTCAGATGATATGGCCGAAGTGACCTCGTTTAATCACCCATACCTTTTATAGCATGGTTCGCAGAAGAGAAATTACATGATTGGCCTATTGACCCACCATCTCTCAAGGTGATAGGTTGAGCAGTAAGACACCCATTTCCAAATATTATTCTTAGAGAAGGAAAATAATTTTCCCGGTTCTCATGACAACCTGCAGGTATAGAAATGGTTTACATTCTCTCAAACTGTTGTCCATCCAGTTCACATGAGAACGAAAGCTTTCACAGAGAAGCTGTGAGAAGCTGGATTTCTCTAACTGCCGTCTCATGAGAAAGAAAAGTTTCACAGGAAAATTCCTCTGCCAGCCCTTGCTAGCATTCACAGTTCCCCCTTTTTGTTTTAAAAGGACCGAAAGGTCGTGTTTGTAATCTTCTGTGGGACCCCGTGCAGCAAGGAGAACAAACACAGCATAAGGGGTCTGTTTAGTACCGGGCAGTTACCAAACATAATCCAAACCAGATACCAATTTAAAGCAGGCAGAGGGGAGGGGAGGGGAGGGGAGGCAGGATCAGTAAGAAGGCACTGAAGAGTGAAGAGTCTAATCCTTTGGTGCAGTATTGTATGGACTTGGGGATCACTACACCATTGCAAACAAGTTCCCTTTCCAGCAGAAGAGGCTTCCATCTGTTGCCTCTGCGAGAGGAACTGGGATGGTGTCATGGTTTGACACTGACCTGATGCCGGCACACATGAGGGTCGCTCGCTCACCCTCCCCTGCCACAGCTGCCACTAAATTTTGTGCTGGTTTGGCCAAATTTAGAAATATATCCTCTGAGAGAAGGCTGGTTATAAACCACCCCTCTCCCACCAGGTTCTGGGAAAAAAAAGAAACTTTTTCCTCGAAGGAAAGTGAAAGAAAAAACTATTTATCTAACAAACACAGGGGAAAAGGATAATACTGCTAAATAATAAAATCTCGCTGTAGAGAAAAACCTGGGAAATGTTAGAGTCCTCCCTTTGGTCTCCCTCTTCCTTGGAGCTGGGACTTGGCCCAGGACCAGGCCCTCTGTGCTCGGTGGAAAGTCCTCCCAATGTGTTCTGATATTGAAGCAGTCCATCAGAAAAAGGGAAAAAATCCGAAATTCCTGGAAAAACAAAGTTCAACTCTCTGGAGGGAAAAAGCCCAAAAAATGGCTGAACAAGCAAGCAGGGTGCTTTCTCGGCTCCCGCTCTCCCAGCCACAGAATGCAGAAGCCCTTTCTTTCCTTGTGGAAGGAAAAAAAAGGAATGAACTCTTCATGAGTGAGATAAGGACCAGGAGAAACACTTCAAGGGCAAAACAGGCTTAACTTAAAGTTACAAAGTGAATTTATTGGTAACAGAATCAGAGGAAGATAATGAGAAGTAAAATAAGCCCTTAAAACACCTCAGCCCCTCCCTCCTTCCCACTGACAGCGCAGGGAGACAGGGCATGGGGGTTTGGTCAGTTCATCACCACGATTTTCTTCTACTTCTCCGGGAGAGGAGTCCTTCCCCTGTGAGGCCGTGAGGTCTCTCCCATGGGAGACAGTTCTCCACGAACCTCTCTGACGTGGGTCCACTCTCATGAGCAGCAGTCCTCCCAAAACTGCTGTAGCGTGGGTCACTCTTCCACAGGGTGCAGTCCTCCAAGGACAGGCTGCTCCAGCCTGGAAGCCAGGGCCCCTCTCTGCACCGCGTCTCCCGCTGGATCACAGCCCCCTCCAGGCATCCACCTGCTCCAGCGTGGGCACCTCCCCCACGGGCTGTGGGTGGATCTCTACATCCTCCATGGACCCGTGGGCTGCAGGGGCACAGCTGCTTCACCATGGTCTGCACCACGGCCTGCAGAGGAACCTCGGCTCTGGCTCCTGGAGCACCTCCTGCCCCTCCTTCTTCACTGACCCTGGTGTTGCCATGTTGTTTTTCCTCACATTTTCTCACTTCATTCTCTTCTCTTACTAGAAGCAAAAACCCCGTGACTTTGATTTTCTTCTTAAAGATGTTATCACAGAGGTTTTACCCACCTCTGTCATTGGCCCAGTTTTGGCCAGCAGCATGTCTATCTTTCAGAGCCATCAGAGATTGGCTCTGCTGAACATGGTGGAAACTTCCAGGAGCTTCTACCAGGAGCCACCTCTGTGGCCCTCCTGCTACCAAAAACCAGGCTGAGCAAAACCAGTACAGACGGACAGAGTGAGCAAGGCTCGGTAAGCTCACAGGGTTATGGACATTTGCCACAGAGGGGCTGCAACAAAACGAGAAGTCAAAGGCAAACAAGCTCATGGCCTGATTCCAGAACAGCCCAAGCAACCTTCATGCCTGCTGGCAAGACAAGAAGGCTCTTCACACCTTAAAGGCTGCTTAGCCCTTTGCAAGACCTTTGCAGGACCAAAACATCAAGATCTACAGCAGAAAGATGTGGGGGGGGTTGGATTTTTTTGCTCACTGCATGGGAGTTGCTTCAGTTGCTGTTTTGAAGGTCTTGCCTAAGTTGTTGTCCTAAAATACAGTAAAAAAAGGCTGTGTTTTTGCTAAATGAAGACACGATGCGTCTGTCTTTCAGACAGGAATAAAGAAAACATAGATTGCCAATTAAATTTATTCTGCTCCTTTCTAAATCAGCGCACTACTCAAGCACAAGCCTCGGGAACATCCCCAATTCCCTCTCTGCCAGCAACTCAGAGCTGCATGGTGCCGTGCTTGCCGTGCACCGGAGAGCACAAAGCAGGCTGGCCTGGTGGCCCCGAATATTTCTGCAGAGCGCTCTGCATTTCACACCTTTGCTCTGACTCAGTGCAGAACTCCGGGATTGCAGGCGCTTCCTCCCAGAGCTGTGTGAGGCACTGGCTCCTGCAGATCTGACCTGACGAGCTGTCGCTGCCTCCCGTTGGCCTCGGTGCCCCTGGCAGAACTGCCGTGCCTGAAGGACGCTGCCCTGTGCTCGAGCCTGCGGAGCAGCCCGGCTCCCTCCCGCTGTGCCCAGGGCTGCTGCACACACTGCTAACCTTTCCCAGGAGTTACAGGGCAGCCGGCAGAAGAGTAGCAATCCTCAGCCGGGGCACCAGCCCTCGGCTGCCTTTTGCCTTTCTCTCCTCCTGTGCCACCTCCAGACGGCCAGTGGCACCAGTCTGCGCTGTGCCCAGCACGGCTACGCTTGCCTCGGGGGCAGCCAGCTGCCGCTTTGGCTCTGAGATGGGAGGATGTGCCCGCTCCCCGGAAGAGGCACCCAGTGCCAGGCTGCTGCCTCTTGCAGCTACAGGGGCCTCCTGCCAGCCTGCCTCTGCCGAGCCTCAGGCTGCTCTGGGCTCTGCCAGGGCTCTGCTGGGGCTCCGGCCTGGGCAAGGCCGGGCCGCTCTCACCTCACGGTCGCCGACAGCTCTGCATCAGACGAGACCTTTCAGAGCACCCTCGCTGACCTTTCTGCTTTCTCAGCTGAGCAAGACTCTCCCCGAGCCAAAGAGATTGCACCTAGGGATCCAAATCCAAGTGGCAGGAACCCCAATGCTCTCGAGTCACAGCTGAACGCCTGCATCTGCACAGGATGTCTTGGCTGCAGCACTCCTCCTCTGGTTTTGCCTGCAAATGCCATTGCCCTTCCTGCCTCAACTACAAGCACAATGGCTGGACAAAAACCGGCCAGTATTCCAAAGGCAGTGTGGTCTGGAGAGGATGAATGAAGAAGAGCCTGCCCCACTTACAAACCACACCAAAGAAGCCATAAGTGTCACTTTCCACCTTTAAGGAACAACTGACAATTCAGAAGGAAAAGTTGAGCTTAATCACAGGGTGAGAAAGAAAGGAATCTTACAGATGAGTTGGGGTTTCAGAAACTTTATTTATTCAGAATACCACTCTACAATCTGAATCCAGGCTGGTTTTGGAATAAATGGTTCTGACGTGATTGTCACAGTCTTTCCTCCTCCTTCCTCTTCTTCACTGAAATAATCAGTGGCACCAGGCTGGACACAGACTTGACTGATGTTATAAATTGATGCTGCCCAAAGGAAAAAAAACAACAAAGAAAAAAGAGCCATGATTTTCCAAGCTCAGGGCTTCACAGGCTCAATCAGGATTCCTCAGGTCCCTAGAAAGATGCTGAACGAGGACTGATGGGACCATCTGCACCTCCATCTTCATGTGCAGGACCTTGCCATCACAGGCAAACCTGGCCCAGAATCCCACTCATCCACTCATCCAGGTGTCTTCATCTTGCTGGCATTTTTGCCCTGCCAGTGCTCTAGAAATGGTGCTTTCTGTCCCCGGGGTTTCTTCCTTTCAGGAAACTCCAAAGCCTCACATAGGTCCCTCTCTTTGAAAGACGGCACTGTGCTAATTTCCACAGGGAGACAGAGCAGTGTCTACCTTTCCATCCCCTGCCCCTCCTGTGCTGGATGGCACCTTCCTTCCCAGCAGGGACGGCCAAGTGGCAGGGAGTCCAGCAGCTCCCTCTCTGCCACTCAGCCTGACAGTAACCCTGGGCCAGTTCCCATCTGCTCGACCGTTCCAGGCAGCAGATGGGGCTGTGACAAGTCCCTCTCAGCTTCCCTGTTTGGGTGGCAGAAACCTGTAAGAGTGGGGCAGGGGGCACAAGCCAGGGCCCCTCAGAGGCTCACAGTGAGCCTCCCCCAGCCCCTCCTTCCCACAGCCAAATCTCTGACCACTGGGCTGGGACTGGTTTCCTTGGGTTCCTCCACCACCATTTCAAGCATCTGTACCCCGCATTGCTCTACTTCAATACATTTGCCATCAGATAGAACTGAATACCCCGCCAAATCACAAAAAAGGGCAGCAGAAACAATCAGGACAAAGCACCTCTCCTCTGAGGACATGTGGAGAGAGTTGGGGTTATTCAGCCTGGAGAAGAACAGGCCCCACTGAGACTTTATTGTAAGTTTCCAAATCTTCAAAGTGGCTTCTGAGGAAATGGAGGACACCTTTTCAAACAGGGCCAGTTACAATAGGATGTGGGGTAATATTTTTAAACAAAAAGGGGATTGAGTCAGATTAGGTGTAAGGAATACTTTGTTTACTCTGAGCATGGTGCAACAGTGGCACAGATTGTCCTGAGAGCTGGTAGGTGCCCCATCCCTGGAAACATTCCAGGTCAGGTGGGAAGGGGCTCTGAGCAACCTGATCTCTTTAAAGTTGTCCCTGCTCATTGCAGGGTGCTTGGACCAGATGACCTTTACAGGTTCCTGCCAGCCCAGCCCAGTCTAGGATTCCTCACTGTTGTCATTTGAAAAGCACCAAGAGGGAGGTCAGGAGGACTCATCTGATGCCTTGGACTTCAGTGGAGGAGGAGCCCATCCTCGGACACTGTTTGACCTGCAGCCCCTTTGCATTTTACCTGCAGGAGCTCCTTGGCAGACCAGCGCCACTCCTCGTTTGTCTGCAGGCAGCAGCTCAGGAAGTCACGCAGCGAAGCCGAGAATAGCTTGGGCTGCCGCAGCTGTGGGGTCCCTCCTGTGGCTAACAGGAGTTCAGCCTGGAGAAAAAGGAAACATGAGGCTCCACCTGCTTCTTTCACATCTGTAAATACTCTCCCAGAGCCCATTACTTAAGCTCCACTGTGCAGTGGCAGTTTGTGCCCTGGCAGAGAAGCAGAGATGGCTTTCCTATACCAACAAAAAACCCAAACCCCAAAGCAGCTGCAGCTTTTCTAACAGTCAGCAGATCCTGCCTTGGCAGCTGATTTGATTGGCTGACCTAGTTAGGGGCAACTACGTCAGCAGAAGCACGTTTTGCTTCTCTGAGGATTCACACCAGCTTGACAGGCAGTTTGGAAGAGGGACTTTGCTATACTAACTATCTATACTATCTCTAAGGATTATTACATGAAAAGGATTTCTGCAGTGCTTGTTGGTCCCTTAAGCACAGCTTCCATTAAACAAAACTCATCAAGCTTTTTATCCTGTTCTTGAAAACAATGGTAATTGGAAGAAAAGAAAGGAAATCCATCAGATTTTCCTCAGGTAAGGAAACAAACATTTGGAAACTCGTGTTGAACACAGACACATTAAGATGCATGCAGAAATGTATTGGGATGAAAATGCCTGTTTGGGCACACAGGAGCCACCTGCAGCTCTGTCTCGCAGCAGTCTGCAAGTTCCAGCTTCTCTGATGTGGCAAATGAAAAACTTTTCATGGTCAAATCAGCAGAAGGAGAAATGCCATCCCTATGGTAACCCTCTGCTCCTCTGGATACTCAAGTCAATGCATTAATGATGTGCCCATCCCAGAAAGTGCCAGGTAAGAAATGGGAGGTTTTGGCAGGCTCTCCATGTCACCAGGCTCCAGCTTGGTCACATAGAGAACGTGGCTTGGGCTATGACAGAAATATGGTCACTAAGTGTTTCAGCAGTGTGGGGATCTGTTAATCCATCGCTTCTCCTATTTCACATGCTCCCCTTCTTCCCTCCCTGGCCTTGGCCACTCCCTCGGTTTCTCCCTATTTGCTTCTGTACCCCAACCCCGCCCAGGGACCGCCCCTGGGCCCCTGACAAAATCATCCTGCACTCAGACCACGCTGTCTCTGCACCTCTGAACATCGTGGGGGCAAGATGCGATTAAAGTCATCTCAAGCCCTCATGAGAGACCCTTCTCTACCTTCTTTACCACCACTGCATTGTAACGCTGCCGGCTGCCGGAGCCAGATCGTAGGGCTGTCCGAATTGGACTCGGGGATGCGATTAATCGCATGGCCCTAGGAAACCCTCGCTGAGCTTTCAGGCCACAGCAGCCTGCTAGGCAGAGTCCAGCGGTTAGAACACAGCAACACTGCACAGGAAGCAGAAGAGACTATGTGGCCTTTATACCCTCATGCCCAGGTTTTAGGCAAGTGACAAGAAACCGTACAGGGAGTGCAGTGTTCTCCAGAAAACCACTGTTTTAGAAACTTTGTTGGGTTTGATTTCTTCCCTTCTTTTCTGGAAAGATAAGGAGACGCTTGCTTCAGGTTTTATAGGACATCTTCACAGACAGACAAGCGAAAACAACTGGGAACCTAGAGCAAAGTGTTGTCTGAGAAGAGCTGGGGAGCGTTTGCCTGTGGTAAGGCTTGAGTTGTCTGGGGTTCCCCTTCCATGATGTGCAGTAAGATCCAGCTGCTCCCCAGAACTCAGTCCCTCTGGGCACACAGGCCTCTGGAAACACTTGAAGATTCCAGCCTTTCTCCTCAAGAGCATCTAACCTAAGCTGAACTCCAGTTTCTTCAGCAAAGCCAAGGATGCTCACTTCAATGCAGCTGGCAGTGTTCATGGAGCTTAGCAGGTCACCCTGATATTCCTCAGGCCAAGGAATTACAGTGTAATTTGGCAAGACATCGGGTGAGCATTACCCAAGTGGTTCATGTGGAACCAAGGTCTAACATGCTGACAAGCCAGAGGGAGAGAGCTCATTCTGCTTTTGAAAGATGGTATTTGGAAACATAAGACACAGACTTGGAGCTATTCAGACCTCAGCCTGCAGAATCCATCTAAAATAACAATGGAAAGAGGCCTAGGAGTCATCATAAAAACACCCACCAGAATAATAATAACTCTACGCTAGTGGCACTGAAATAGATGGTGACCAAAGAGACTTTGTTACTTTCCTCTTCTCCCAGAGGAAAATTTCTAAGCCTAAAGGAAAATTTCTAAGCCTAAAATGGCAAACGCACTCCCCCCGAGTAAAAAGAATTACGGCAGTTTTCTTTTGTTTTCCCACACCACCAGAGGTCACAAAGGGGGTTTTATCCTGTCCCTCTGCAGCTGAGCTCAGCCACTGGACACAGTGGGGAGCTGGAGCCCTCGCTGTCATTATAACTGTGCAACCCAGGGACGTCCCTGCTCCCGCAGGAAAGGAACAGGCACCGGGGTCAACCACAGACCTTGGATCCCAGCCCCAGTCACCTGGCTGCAAGCTCTTCAACTTGTTTAACGTACCAACAAACACCAAGGGTTCGGCACACAATTCTAACCGCAGTCTGAGAAAAAAACATGCTGAACTTATCCAGGCCACCCAGACACATGACAGAACAATGTACAGATGGTTTGATAGGCTGAAACTTTCAAAGACCCACAGGATTTGGATAAGATGCTACAGTTTGGAGGAAAATTGATGTGCTCTGGTTAAAAAAGGAAAAAGAAAGTGTAACTGCTTGGAGATTTCTTTGGAGGTTGTTTTTTTCCTCTTTTTCTTTTCTTCATTTTCCCTTTTTCTTTTTCCCTTTTTCCCTTTTTCTTTCTTTCTTTTTTCTTTTTTTCTTTTTTCTTTTCTCCTACTTTTTCTATAGAATTGAAACTGGGAAGGTCCTACCTCCATTTCAAAGGGTATTTAGCACACGTCTAACCTCCCCACTGAAAAATTCTTGTCCTTCAGAGACGGAGCTCCAAGAGTGTTCAAAAAGCACATGAGAAATGTCAGGCATGGCTGAAGGCCAAAATGGCAGGTTTCTGAACTGGCTACATGAAACTTCCCTTCTGATGCAACCAAAACTACAGCAGATGCTGATGTGCTGCAGGGCCATTTTTAGAAGGGGACCTTGGTGGAAGCAGTGCCAGCAGCTGGCAATGGGATTTTGTCTGATGGAGGACAGAACACAGGATAGGTGAAAAAGGCAGAGGGATCAGTGAGTATTTGCTCCTTACCGAGATAGGACTTTCATTCCAGTGAGGAACTTGTCGTTCCACCATTTCGATTCCCACAATTCCAAGAGACCATATGTCCACTTTGGGGCCATATGGTTGACCTGTCACAACCTCAGGCGCCATCCACCAAGACGTCCCGACCACTGAGCTCCTTTGATTCTCCTCAGCGGTGAGCTGAGCAGAGAGGCCAAAATCAGCTGAGGAGAACAAAAAAATTCTGTACAATTAGGAAACCAAGCAAAAGAACTCCCCACTGTAAGTCTGCGAATGCGCTGTTGAATCTCCTGGAAATCCGTCCCTGCTCTGTTTCCTCAGGACTTTAGCCAAGGAAATATGGAAGTGGCTGCTTCCAAAAATCCCCACATCTTTTAATGCTGCCCCCAGAAGTGGCTTTTATTCCCTGGAACCTTTAGATTGTAGCTCCCTCCCTCTGGAAGGGACACACACAGACCCAAACCAGTGCCACTCTGGACTGCTTTTTCCTCGCCATACCTCTGTGCACGTTGCAACTGTGCCTTCAGCTCGCTGCAGGGGTCCCTGCACTGCCACCAGCACCACTTTGGGGGAACTGGCAGTCACTCAAAAGCAGCCCCAAACCCCACATCCCCGGAACGCTGTGCCTGGCCAAGAATATACCAACCCAGCTTGACAGAGCCGTCAGTTCTGAGAAGGATGTTGCAGCTCTTCACATCTCGATGGATGACATGGTTTGAGTGAAGAAAATCCAGTCCTTGCAGGCACTGAGAGAGAAAACAGAGACAGGAGGATAAAAATTAGTGGTGTGATTTGAGCACACAAGAAAGGAAACAGCTCTAAAATATTCCCTTTCCAGGGGAATAGAGTGTAATGGCAGAACACAGTGCCATTGAGAGGAAGAGCTTGCTGCTCCAACACTACCTTTCTAAGGGAAGGCACATCAGCTTTTGAGAGAGCCAACGGGAATTGCTGTTCTAGACTGTCCTCTGCAAACCAGCCAGAATGACTGCTGCTGCAGTGGATGTGCTTTCTTCATCCAGAGGACAAACAAGGGGTTGCCAAGAAAGAAAGAGTCCCTCCCTTTGCTGTGAAGTGGGTCACTTTTGGGTGGGAGGCTGCATGGCAAAGGTTTTATTGCTGGCCTCAGCACAGACTTGGAAGTATCACATGAGTCACCTTTCAGAAGCAAACAGCATTTTGGGTGCACTACTATCCTTTTCAGCTGAGGACTCTGAGAAATGAGTCCCTTTTATCATTAGTTTCAAATTCTGCCACCAGCACCTTTGCTTTTACAGGCAAGGAATGCAGTGCAGACAGGCTCCAGGCAAATATTCAGAGAGGCAAGGTGGAGAACAGTAAATACAAATACAAGAGACAGAGTGAGAATGCAACAGCAGGAGATAAGAGTACAAGAACAGAGTACAGTGAGTGCAGGCACACTGCCACACAGTTCACCTGCTTCCCCATAGCATAGCAGCCACACAGAAGCAAAGTTTGGCACATGGAACCACTCCAGTTCTCAGCCCCTGTTTCCCAGACAATCCTGCCCAAGCCCTCGGAAGCACAGGTGGGATCCCTGACCTCCCGACTGACGGCGGCCATCTCATCTTCAGACAGGTAGGTCTTGCTGATGACATCGCGCAGACTGCCTCCATCCATGTACTCCATCACCAGCCAGAGTTCATCGTCCACAAGGTAGCTGAAAGAAGGAAACCAGGCTATGGAAACGAACGTGCATGGCTACGCTACTGTTTGGAACAGACAACGATTGATTCTTGTTTCCAGGTCCCTTTGAAACGAGGACAGACTCAAAGGAATAGACGTTCCCTCTAGGCTGTGCAGTGATTGCAGTCTGTGCTGTGTCAAGGAGAAAGGCACAGCTGTGAAAAAGGAGATGTCTTAGATGGCCAGCAAGTGAAAAACGCAGTTTACTAACAGCCCGGATAAAAAGCTGTCACACACAGCTGTGTGTTTTTTATGGAAAAAAAGCACCTAGTCTTCCTGGCATGCACAGCAATGGAAAAGAGGGGCAGCAATCCAAGGGAAATCCTCTCTCGGATGGTTCATCAGCATTTAAGACTCTTGAGAAAAATCAAGCCCCAAGACAACGTGGTGGCAGTGAACTTGGAGGGTATTGACTTAGTAAGATAGCGCTGGTCCAGGCTTTTGAAGAATTTTCAAACTATGTGTGCCAGGGAAGACTAATGCAGACAAAATGCACTCTCTTCCCATCCATTGGAGATGAGGAGAGAAATAATAATTGATCAGTAATTAATGGCTCTATTTTCTGCCACAGACCAAAGTGGGCTTTTGACCTCTCATGCTTGCAGTAGGTAAACAAACATTCATGGGATAAGACCACGACCACTCACCTGTCTAAATAGTTGACCAGGTTGGGATTCCTATTCATCTTCATGACCATGAGTTCATTGACAGTTAGTTCCTTGCTGGTCAGTCCTTGGAGATTAATTTTCTTTATGGCCACCTAAAATGACAATGACAATGACAATCAGTACCTGAGAAGTTGGTGGCACGAGACCACAATGCACATGGAGCGAGTGATTTTGGAATGACACAGCCAAGCTGTGCCAAAGTGCCTTGTGATTAGACACTGGAGTAATTAGGAACTGACATTCCAACAGCCCATGTCTCCGCTCCCTTGGGGCCAGAAACAGGACACATGGCCACTGACGTTTTGCCTTGTCCACTTGGTATCAATGGTGTCTCAGCTACCACCCACAAAGCTCTGCCCACACTCTCTGCTGCTCTGCCTGGGATCCAGAGAAGTAATCCAAGCCTTGCTACTCTATGGCTACATCCTGGGCTATAAGCAGGGCTTAGGGCTTTTAGGGACGTCTTGCAGATCCCTCCCTACGTGCAGTTCCCAAGTGCAGCACTGCAGGTTGCTAAGGAGCTACCAGTAAGATTCAGATGTATTTGCTGGCAGCCAGAAATGAGAATTCAGGACTCTGAAGCTGTAGCCACAAAAAAGCAGTGAGATGCTCTAAGGCACCACCTCTGTTCTAGCCACTGAGAGCGAGTGAGCACTTCCTTCTCCAAAAGGAACCACTGCTCTCCTTGCCTTCCTTCTGGCAGCTGAGAAGGACAAAGACTGTCCCAAATGTATTTTGCAGGCTGGCACCAGTCTGTGCTTCTTGTGCCTTTGCAGCACAGCTCTCCCGGTGACCCAAAGCTCCAGCCACAACTCACACCAGAGGGGAAAGCCCTCAAGAGCTGCAGAATCTGCAGGGACTGTTGACATTTACCTCTCCTCCTGTGGCATTGTCGAATGCTCTACAAACACTTCCGAAACCCCTAGAAACAAAACAGCAGCAAAGAAAGGAGAAGCCATTTAGATCTTGGAGTGAAAGCCAGCCCGGACAGGAGATCTCTGCTGTAAGTGCCTAAAACCTGCAGGAGGCATGAGGGGTCTGCCAGAGGGCACATGATGCATTTTCCTCTCAAGTGCATGGGCACTGGGCCTGTTCCTGAAGCTTTGGGCTTTAGTGCCTCAGCTCAAAAAGAGAGCTTATTCTTTCATCTTGAGTTTCAGTTTCTAAACTGTGCGGTTCTAATCCTGAGCACCGAGTATTTCCTTCAGCAAACTCTTGGAAAGAACTGTTCCTGAGAACTGTTATCTGACAGCTACCAGGGGGTAGGCTGCTCTTTCAGGCAAGCAAGATTCTTCTCCTTTCATTAGTGTGGCCATATGATTTTGAGACATACAAAAATGCTAAGGAAATTAACACACAGCTGTCCCACACTTGAGAGACAGGAGATCTTCCAGCTCCTGTTCCTTGCTGCAGGCAAGACCGTGGCAGCATGGAGATGTCTCTGACAATGCCTTCTGACCACACTTACAAATTCTGACCAGCACTGAGGGATGGGCCAATCTAACCCCAGTGTCTGAACATGTTTGCAGCTTGCCTGACTTCACACTTGGTAGATATTCCACCAGCAGAACACCCGGCCCATGGTTTTGTAGAAGGAACTGCGGTTGGACTCACCCGCTGCCGATATTTTCCAGTTCAGTGTATTTCATCACCGGATTTTCCATGCTCACCATTTTCCCTGAGGGAAACAAAGTGCAAGATGCTCACTTTAAAGCAGAGATGCCACCTTCCAGGAGATACAAAAGGCAGCCCCACTGTCTGGGGCTCTGAGCCTTTTGTGGTCATCTGGGTAACAACAACAACAGCGACAAGAACCACAACAGCAACAGCAACAAGCCAGGCAGCTCTGCAGAACACGTTGCTGGCACGGAGACTGATTTTCTGCAGCAGTTCCTGTGAGGAGTCCTAAATGTCCCTGTGACACCAAACTGCGGAGGAACATTTGGCACAGCTATGCTGACACATGCACACAATACACTGTCCCTCACACAAGAAATACACAAGACGTACTCAGTAGCTCCAGGGAGTCATCCTCCATCTCCTGTTGACGGGAAGAAGCTGTGTCAGTGTTGGAGCTGAGCAAACTGCCCAGGCTCCACTTCTCAGGCTGGGGTGCAAAGGCTCCTTTAGACAATGCTGCTGCTGCTGCTGGAGCAGGTTCCATGAGAGAGCCTGTGTAGATCTGAGACAAGAAATGAGTTTGTGTCAGAAAGTGTGGCTGGCAGAGATGGCCCTGGGATCACATTTCAAATGCAAGCCCATAGGAAGATGCTGTCAGCCACATGCAGGGCTCTTAAAATGGATTTTTTTGGATGTCCACTTCTCAAACCAGATGGGTCAAAACCAAAGGCTGATTTTACTTGAGTTCATGGCCAGATTCATGTTCCATTTTCATGGATTTTCTGAAGGATGACTGCCGCAATGACTATTCCACTTCCTCCCAAGCACTCTTTTCCCCCTCCAAGGGCTATGGACACACTTGCACCTCCTTGTTCTAATGTTCTACCTCCTCCCATTGAGTCCTCATTTCCTCAGCCATCTTCAGGACGGGCTCAAGCTGCAGCAGGTCTGGCTGGGACAGTTCCTGTGCCCCACACCAGCCTTGGGGCTCTTTGTGGCCAATCACTTGCTGGAAGTCTTTGCAGGCTGCCAGGTGAGATGTCAACACTTCCACCTCAAGTCAAACAGAACAAAGCAGTCAGACACTACAGCTTATCCCTGTCAGCCATGGGTCACAGACTGTGAGGGAAGGGAAAGAACAGGTTCACAAGTGATACAGACAGCTTGTTTCAAGATCCATCAGGGTCACCAAGTTGACCTGCAAAAACACCTCAAGAAACAAGGAGAGCAGGAACAGGCCAGCAGGAATCCATTTGGATGACTGCTGGCCAACAGGCCAAAGGACTAGTCGCACTGTCCAGGGCAGCAGCTGAGATTCAGCAGCCCAGGACGTGTCCTTCAGAGTGGCTGTGATAGAGACCACAGCAGGATGGCACTCAGAGACATCACCCAGCCCGCCTGCTGCTCTGCAGAGGAAAGGTAGGAAGGGCAGAAACCACCAGTTTGGTGACTGCAGCGGCTATCTCTGCTTCACTCACTTGCTTTTCTAGAGCCTCTTGCTCCTGAAGGAGGACATCCAGTTTCTCTCGGGCTACTTTTGTTTTTCCATCCAGTCTCTTCTCCCTTGCTCTTAACCTAGTCTCAGTTGCCTGCAGCTCTGCCTGCAGCTGTTTGTTGAAGTTCTGTAAAAAACAAGAGAGAGGATATTTCATGAGTGGAGTGGCTTCCGCTCTTACACTCACCTGGTCTTGTAGATCGCTCCTGTGCTGATGGAGATTCTTCTCCTCTTGGATGCTTCTGATGTCTTCCTTGTTCCTCCTCTTCGCTGCCTTGATGTCACTCTGGGCTTCGGGCAGCTCTGCTTGTGGCTCTGCCTTGATGTTCTGTACACACAAATGGAGAGCAAGTGACTGGGAGCTGCCATCAGGCTCAGCTTTTTCCTCTTTTGGCCTCAAAATCACATTCATTCAGCCACTCCCTTCTGCTTCCCTACCCAGCTCTGCTTCCATTGGAACCCTCCCGTCCCAGAGCTGGTCTCTGCAGATGACAAGGCTCTGTGCTTTCAGTGCCTGTGGGACTCCTGGCCTCCTCAGTCCCAAGAGCTCCGTTTTATGTCCCCGTTCCTGCCCTTCACTCTCTCACCTGGCTAGTCAGGCTCACCTGGCCATTCTCTTGTGGCTCTTCCACCTGCTGCCTGAGCTGCTCCAGCTGCTCTCGGGCTGGGAACAGCTCTCCCCAAGTCTGGCATGGCAACTCTGATAGAGCAATCTGCTCATGCTCTTTCTCTAGAAGGAGCTGCACAGAAAGCAAGAGAAGATGGGTTTCAACTTCCCATAAAACATTTGTGGGGCAGGACTCAAAGACTGATGGGCTCACACATTCCCAAAGCAATGTGCTGCTGCTCTCCTGGGTCCTTCTCTGCCCATGGGGAGGCACAGATTCCAAAGTGACACTGGCAGTACAGTCAGGGTCCATCTGGGACTGAAGCTCCAACAGACTCTTAGGCATCTGACAGGGAACGTGGGGCATTTCTCAAGGCTCTGCTGAGGACCTCGCTCCTCTTCTGCCGTGTCCTGTTTGTTTTTTAGAAGTGACTGACACCCAGCCCTGTCCCACAGCCCCACCCTGGCTCTGCAGGTGGCTTCCTGTGTGAGCTTGCTCCTTGTGAGAGACACTTCTGGAGTTCATGTTCTCTTCAGGCCTGCACTGCCATTCCTGCCTTTCTGACATCTACACTCTTGTTACAGATCCTGGATTATTCAGGAGATGAGGATGCGCACAAAGACCCTCCAATGGAGGTCAGAGGGCCTCTATGGCCACCTCAGTATATGGAGGAGGACCAAGGTGTTTATTGTCCTCCCTTTTTTGTCAACTGAGAATTCTGACCGGCAGTAACAGAGACCCTCATAAGGCCCTATTAACAAATTAACTTAGACACCCTTCAGGATGCCAATGAAGGAAACCATGTGTCTTGTAATGCATGTTTGACCAGAGTCACCAAACCCCAACAAGAGGCTGGGATTGTTCCACACCCATAGGACAGACCAAACTTTAAAGGATAAACAGGGGGAGGAAAACACCTCTGAGGGGAAGAAACAACCATCTCTGGAGGGGGAAACATCTCTGCCTGCTCGGGATCGATCGATGGAACATGTCTCTCCTCCTCTCCTGAAAGGATGTCTTTAGGTGAGTTTGCACCTCCAACTGCCTTGGAGCAGAGCCAGGGAGTTTCATTTAGATAGACAGATAGATAGATAGATCTATCTCACTGTTATCATCTCACTTTTCCTGTGCTTTCCATCACTACACACAACAACACTCGGTAGGCAGTGCCCTGATCAGCGGCAATCCTGAATTTGCTCTCCTGTTGCCTCAATAAACCTCACTCTTGGAGAACCGGGAGCAGTAAGGTCCTTAAGGAATGCGATCAGACCCAGGGCACTGCACTGGGAACTGCACTCTTTGTGCATCTGTACTGGGGCAAGTTCTTCTCTTGGACTCAACCAGACTGACAATGTTAAAGGGGCTGCAATCAGAAATGAGGCCCATCCCAGCCCCTCTGATCTCTGAAGACCAGCCAGAATGCAAGGGCGTTGATTTCCTGCTGAGTTCCCATATCTGAAATACAACACATTCTGATCCCCTGGGATGAGAAAATGAACAGGGGCTGATAACATGAAAATGATATGCAAGGCACTACTGGCTGGCCGGCAACCAGAACAGCTCCTTCTGCACCAACGTCCCTGCCCCAAACTACGTGTTCTCACGAAAAACACTGCATCTTCCAGAACCGCGACCTTGTAAACTAAAAGTCTAGCACAATCACGTTCAGTGCCGGAAAAGGGCAGGAAAGGTTGAGCAAAAGCACCTTTGCTTGCTGGAGAAAGAGAAAATAAACAGGGCTTCTCCTCCTAGCAAACACACAAACCAAGAGACCAAAAGACAAAAGTGTCACCTGCTGCACTGTCTAAAGCCCTTGGGTGCAGGGAGGGGATGCTTGGCACGGGATGCAACGGCACTTGTGGCGAGCACTGTCATGTAGGCATTTAGGGAAGTCTGGTTCAAGGTCCCTCAGGAGCCTCCCTTTCTCCAGCCTAAAGCTGCCTCAGCACCTCCTCATGGGACTTGGGCTCCACACCCTTCCCCAGCTCCCTTGCCCTTCTCTGCACACGCTGCAGCCCCTCAAGGCCTTGCTTCTTCACAGGGGCCCAGAACCGGACCCAGCACTCGAGCTGCGGCCTCACCGGTGCCCAGCACAGGGGGACGGTCACTGCCCCGCTCCTGCTGCCCCACTATTGCTGACACAGGCCAGGACGCCCTTGGCCTTCCTGGCCACCTGGGCACACGCTGGCTCACGTTCAGCTACTGTGGACCGGCACCCCTGGCTCCTGTTCAGCTACTGTGGACCGGCACCCCTGGCTCCTTTTCTCCCATGCAGCTCCCCAGGCACAAAGTTGCACATTGGACTTCAAATACAGCAGCCAGAACTTCAAGATCTCCTTCCTGTTCTTTGCCCTACCAGTCAGCACTCGTAGCGCTGCAGCTTTGGCCCAGCTCAAAGCTCCAATGCAGTTTTCAAATGGAGTTTTAAAAGCGGACTTCACAACAGAAAGTAGCTGCAGAAACATGGCAGCCTCTGACTTCTGCCACGGAAGAAGGGTTCCCAACTGCGCACTTTCTTTCTTTTGCCACACGGGAGAAGAGTGGCCTCACACAGGTCCATGGACAACACAACCATCTCTTTGCAGCTTATCACAAGCAAAACCACAGGCGCACTCAGAGCCCCTGTCAGCTCTGCTCCTGACTGCTCTGCCTGAAGAGGCGAAAGAACAACCTGGCAACAAAGGCACCAAAGTCCCTGACTTCAAGCAGCAGCTCCCCGTCCCCAGTGCGTCTCTGAAATACTCCCAGGTAGGCCCACCCAAGAAGCTCCTGTCGACAAACCACCCCAAAGGACTTGTGTGCTCACATCAACAGCTTTTGTGCCAGCAGCTACCTGGCCAGCCTGTGGAGTGGGACACGTCTCTCCAGGCCACCGTGTCCCCTACGTGTCTGGCAAGGCTGAGAGCGGTGTCCTTTGACCACTCCCTCCTCTGGGGACAGGGGAGCCTTCATGATTCACGTTTGCCCCTCTTGGAATCCCAGCAAGCTGGGGCCTAAACATGACAGGTCAAAGGCCATGTTCCAGCTCTCACTGGCTGGGGGGAATCCCTAGGTCCTGGCACGACTCCAGCACTCAGCATCCTTGGCCACCACCAGCAAGTGCTGGCCGCTCAGAAACTTGCAGCTCGGATTTCCTCTAAAGACAGCACCAACCAGAACTGGCACTTACTGGCTCACGACGTTCAGGTTCGCGTCTGACCACGGCTGGAGAGTTCAGGACATTTTGCTCCTTTTCAGCCTCTTCTCCAGGAGCAGAGGGAGCCAGAGGAGAGCCTGCAGTTGGTTCTGTGCTCTGTGGACAGGTTGTAGCGTGAGGGACAGGCAGTTACCTATCATTTCTAACCTTATCTCTCTTCAGCTCTACAACCAGCTCTACTAAGGAGCAATCATAACCTTGGATAGCAATGGCATTCCAAGTGCCTCCAACTAAAGTAAAATGGGCTAATTCAACAGTACTGCATATTGCTCTGAACTAGATATTCCACCCTGGCTACTCTCAGCAAGCAACGTTCTCTCTGCAAAACCCGGCTTTTAGTCTTCCACAGCTCTGAAATGCAAAAGCAGGTATTCCACAGCGATGCCTTTGCTACTGCTGCTGCAGACATGGAGAACTAAAACTGGATCAGAATCTCTCCCAGTGCTGGAAAAGGGCAGGAAAGGTTGAGCAAAAGCACCTTTGCTTGCTGGAGAAAGAGAAAATAAACAGGGCTTCTCCTCCTAGCAAACACACAAACCAAGAGACCAAAAGACAAAAGTGTCACCTGCTGCACTGTCTAAAGCCCTTGGGTGCAGGGAGGGGATGCTTGGCACGGGATGCAACGGCACTTGTGGCGAGCACTGTCATGTAGGCATTTAGGGAAGTCTGGTTCAAGGTCCCTCAGGAGCCTCCCTTTCTCCAGCCTAAAGCTGCCTCAGCACCTCCTCATGGGACTTGGGCTCCACACCCTTCCCCAGCTCCCTTGCCCTTCTCTGCACACGCTGCAGCCCCTCAAGGTCCTTGCTTCTTCACAGGGGCCCAGAACCGGACCCAGCACTCGAGCTGCGGCCTCACCGGTGCCCAGCACAGGGGGACGGTCACTGCCCCGCTCCTGCTGCCCCACTATTGCTGACACAGGCCAGGACTGCCCTTGGCCTTCCTGGCCACCTGGGCACACGCTGGCTCACGTTCAGCTACTGTGGACCGGCACCCCTGGCTCCTGTTCAGCTACTGTGGACCGGCACCCCTGGCTCCTTTTCTCCCATGCAGCTCCCCAGGCACAAAGTTGCACATTGGACTTCAAATACAGCAGCCAGAACTTCAAGATCTCCTTCCTGTTCTTTGCCCTACCAGTCAGCACTCGTAGCGCTGCAGCTTTGGCCCAGCTCAAAGCTCCAATGCAGTTTTCAAATGGAGTTTTAAAAGCGGACTTCACAACAGAAAGTAGCTGCAGAAACATGGCAGCCTCTGACTTCTGCCACGGAAGAAGGGTTCCCAACTGCGCACTTTCTTTCTTATGCCACACGGGAGAAGAGTGGCCTCACACAGCTCCATGGACAACACAACCATCTCTTTGCAGCTTATCACAAGCAAAACCACAGGCGCACTCAGAGCCCCTGTCAGCTCTGCTCCTGACTGCTCTGCCTGAAGAGGCGAAAGAACAACCTGGCAACAAAGGCACCAAAGTCCCTGACTTCAAGCAGCAGCTCCCCGTCCCCAGTGCGTCTCTGAAATACTCCCAGGTAGGCCCACCCAAGAAGCTCCTGTCGACAAACCACCCCAAAGGACTTGTGTGCTCACATCAACAGCTTTTGTGCCAGCAGCTACCTGGCCAGCCTGTGGAGTGGGACACGTCTCTCCAGGCCACCGTGTCCCCTACGTGTCTGGCAAGGCTGAGAGCGGTGTCCTTTGACCACTCCCTCCTCTGGGGACAGGGGAGCCTTCATGATTCACGTTTGCCCCTCTTGGAATCCCAGCAAGCTGGGGCCTAAACATGACAGGTCAAAGGCCATGTTCCAGCTCTCACTGGCTGGGGGGAATCCCTAGGTCCTGGCACGACTCCAGCACTCAGCATCCTTGGCCACCACCAGCAAGTGCTGGCCGCTCAGAAACTTGCAGCTCGGATTTCCTCTAAAGACAGCACCAACCAGAACTGGCACTTACTGGCTCACGACGTTCAGGTTCGCTGTCTGACCACGGCTGGAGAGTTCAGGACATTTTGCTCCTTTTCAGCCTCTTCTCCAGGAGCAGAGGGAGCCAGAGGAGAGCCTGCAGTTGGTTCTGTGCTCTGTGGACAGGTTGTAGCGTGAGGGACAGGCAGTTACCTATCATTTCTAACCTTATCTCTCTTCAGCTCTACAACCAGCTCTACTAAGGAGCAATCATAACCTTGGATAGCAATGGCATTCCAAGTGCCTCCAACTAAAGTAAAATGGGCTAATTCAACAGTACTGCATATTGCTCTGAACTAGATATTCCACCCTGGCTACTCTCAGCAAGCAACGTTCTCTCTGCAAAACCCGGCTTTTAGTCTTCCACAGCTCTGAAATGCAAAAGCAGGTATTCCACAGCGATGCCTTTGCTACTGCTGCTGCAGACATGGAGAACTAAAACTGGATCAGAATCTCTCCCAGTGCTGGAAAAGGGCAGGAAAGGTTGAGCAAAAGCACCTTTGCTTGCTGGAGAAAGAGAAAATAAACAGGGCTTCTCCTCCTAGCAAACACACAAACCAAGAGACCAAAAGACAAAAGTGTCACCTGCTGCACTGTCTAAAGCCCTTGGGTGCAGGCAGGGGATGCTTGGCACGGGATGCAACGGCACTTGTGGCGAGCACTGTCATGTAGGCATTTAGGGAAGTCTGGTTCAAGGTCCCTCAGGAGCCTCCCTTTCTCCAGCCTAAAGCTGCCTCAGCACCTCCTCATGGGACTTGGGCTCCACACCCTTCCCCAGCTCCCTTGCCCTTCTCTGCACACGCTGCAGCCCCTCAAGGTCCTTGCTTCTTCACAGGGGCCCAGAACCGGACCCAGCACTCGAGCTGCGGCCTCACCGGTGCCCAGCACAGGGGGACGGTCACTGCCCCGCTCCTGCTGCCCCACTATTGCTGACACAGGCCAGGACGCCCTTGGCCTTCCTGGCCACCTGGGCACACGCTGGCTCACGTTCAGCTACTGTGGACCGGCACCCCTGGCTCCTGTTCAGCTACTGTGGACCGGCACCCCTGGCTCCTTTTCTCCCATGCAGCTCCCCAGGCACAAAGTTGCACATTGGACTTCAAATACAGCAGCCAGAACTTCAAGATCTCCTTCCTGTTCTTTGCCCTACCAGTCAGCACTCGTAGCGCTGCAGCTTTGGCCCAGCTCAAAGCTCCAATGCAGTTTTCAAATGGAGTTTTAAAAGCGGACTTCACAACAGAAAGTAGCTGCAGAAACATGGCAGCTTCTGACTTCTGCCGCGGAAGAAGGGTTCCCAACTGCGCACTTTCTTTCTTTTGCCACACGGGAGAAGAGTGGCCTCACACAGCTCCATGGACAACACAACCATCTCTTTGCAGCTTATCACAAGCAAAACCACAGGCGCACTCAGAGCCCCTGTCAGCTCTGCTCCTGACTGCTCTGCCTGAAGAGGCGAAAGAACAACCTGGCAACAAAGGCACCAAAGTCCCTGACTTCAAGCAGCAGCTCCCCGTCCCCAGTGCGTCTCTGAAATACTCCCAGGTAGGCCCACCCAAGAAGCTCCTGTCGACAAACCACCCCAAAGGACTTGTGTGCTCACATCAACAGCTTTTGTGCCAGCAGCTACCTGGCCAGCCTGTGGAGTGGGACACGTCTCTCCAGGCCACCGTGTCCCCTACGTGTCTGGCAAGGCTGAGAGCGGTGTCCTTTGACCACTCCCTCCTCTGGGGACAGGGGAGCCTTCATGATTCACGTTTGCCCCTCTTGGAATCCCAGCAAGCTGGGGCCTAAACATGACAGGTCAAAGGCCATGTTCCAGCTCTCACTGGCTGGGGGGAATCCCTAGGTCCTGGCACGACTCCAGCACTCAGCATCCTCGGCCACCACCAGCAAGTGCTGGCCGCTCAGAAACTTGCAGCTCGGATTTCCTCTAAAGACAGCACCAACCAGAACTGGCACTTACTGGCTCACGACGTTCAGGTTCGCGTCTGACCACGGCTGGAGAGTTCAGGACATTTTGCTCCTTTTCAGCCTCTTCTCCAGGAGCAGAGGGAGCCAGAGGAGAGCCTGCAGTTGGTTCTGTGCTCTGTGGACAGGTTGTAGCGTGAGGGACAGGCAGTTACCTATCATTTCTAACCTTATCTCTCTTCAGCTCTACAACCAGCTCTACTAAGGAGCAATCATAACCTTGGATAGCAATGGCATTCCAAGTGCCTCCAACTAAAGTAAAATGGGCTAATTCAACAGTACTGCATATTGCTCTGAACTAGATATTCCACCCTGGCTACTCTCAGCAAGCAACGTTCTCTCTGCAAAACCCGGCTTTTAGTCTTCCACAGCTCTGAAATGCAAAAGCAGGTATTCCACAGCGATGCCTTTGCTACTGCTGCTGCAGACATGGAGAACTAAAACTGGATCAGAATCTCTCCCAGTGCTGGAAAAGGGCAGGAAAGGTTGAGCAAAAGCACCTTTGCTTGCTGGAGAAAGAGAAAATAAACAGGGCTTCTCCTCCTAGCAAACACACAAACCAAGAGACCAAAAGACAAAAGTGTCACCTGCTGCACTGTCTAAAGCCCTTGGGTGCAGGGAGGGGATGCTTGGCACGGGATGCAACGGCACTTGTGGCGAGCACTGTCATGTAGGCATTTAGGGAAGTCTGGTTCAAGGTCCCTCAGGAGCCTCCCTTTCTCCAGCCTAAAGCTGCCTCAGCACCTCCTCATGGGACTTGGGCTCCACACCCTTCCCCAGCTCCCTTGCCCTTCTCTGCACACGCTGCAGCCCCTCAAGGTCTTGCTTCTTCACAGGGGCCCAGAACCGGACCCAGCACTCGAGCTGCGGCCTCACCGGTGCCCAGCACAGGGGGACGGTCACTGCCCCGCTCCTGCTGCCCCACTATTGCTGACACAGGCCAGGACGCCCTTGGCCTTCCTGGCCACCTGGGCACACGCTGGCTCACGTTCAGCTACTGTGGACCGGCACCCCTGGCTCCTGTTCAGCTACTGTGGACCGGCACCCCTGGCTCCTTTTCTCCCATGCAGCTCCCCAGGCACAAAGTTGCACATTGGACTTCAAATACAGCAGCCAGAACTTCAAGATCTCCTTCCTGTTCTTTGCCCTACCAGTCAGCACTCGTAGCGCTGCAGCTTTGGCCCAGCTCAAAGCTCCAATGCAGTTTTCAAATGGAGTTTTAAAAGCGGACTTCACAACAGAAAGTAGCTGCAGAAACATGGCAGCCTCTGACTTCTGCCACGGAAGAAGGGTTCCCAACTGCGCACTTTCTTTCTTTTGCCACACGGGAGAAGAGTGGCCTCACACAGGTCCATGGACAACACAACCATCTCTTTGCAGCTTATCACAAGCAAAACCACAGGCGCACTCAGAGCCCCTGTCAGCTCTGCTCCTGACTGCTCTGCCTGAAGAGGCGAAAGAACAACCTGGCAACAAAGGCACCAAAGTCCCTGACTTCAAGCAGCAGCTCCCCGTCCCCAGTGCGTCTCTGAAATACTCCCAGGTAGGCCCACCCAAGAAGCTCCTGTCGACAAACCACCCCAAAGGACTTGTGTGCTCACATCAACAGCTTTTGTGCCAGCAGCTACCTGGCCAGCCTGTGGAGTGGGACACGTCTCTCCAGGCCACCGTGTCCCCTACGTGTCTGGCAAGGCTGAGAGCGGTGTCCTTTGACCACTCCCTCCTCTGGGGACAGGGGAGCCTTCATGATTCACGTTTGCCCCTCTTGGAATCCCAGCAAGCTGGGGCCTAAACATGACAGGTCAAAGGCCATGTTCCAGCTCTCACTGGCTGGGGGGAATCCCTAGGTCCTGGCACGACTCCAGCACTCAGCATCCTCGGCCACCACCAGCAAGTGCTGGCCGCTCAGAAACTTGCAGCTCGGATTTCCTCTAAAGACAGCACCAACCAGAACTGGCACTTACTGGCTCACGACGTTCAGGTTCGCGTCTGACCACGGCTGGAGAGTTCAGGACATTTTGCTCCTTTTCAGCCTCTTCTCCAGGAGCAGAGGGAGCCAGAGGAGAGCCTGCAGTTGGTTCTGTGCTCTGTGGACAGGTTGTAGCGTGAGGGACAGGCAGTTACCTATCATTTCTAACCTCATCTCTCTTCAGCTCTACAACCAGCTCTACTAAGGAGCAATCATAACCTTGGATAGCAATGGCATTCCAAGTGCCTCCAACTAAAGTAAAATGGGCTAATTCAACAGTACTGCATATTGCTCTGAACTAGATATTCCACCCTGGCTACTCTCAGCAAGCAACGTTCTCTCTGCAAAACCCGGCTTTTAGTCTTCCACAGCTCTGAAATGCAAAAGCAGGTATTCCACAGCGATGCCTTTGCTACTGCTGCTGCAGACATGGAGAACTAAAACTGGATCAGAATCTCTCCCAGTGCTGGAAAAGGGCAGGAAAGGTTGAGCAAAAGCACCTTTGCTTGCTGGAGAAAGAGAAAATAAACAGGGCTTCTCCTCCTAGCAAACACACAAACCAAGAGACCAAAAGACAAAAGTGTCACCTGCTGCACTGTCTAAAGCCCTTGGGTGCAGGGAGGGGATGCTTGGCACGGGATGCAACGGCACTTGTGGCGAGCACTGTCATGTAGGCATTTAGGGAAGTCTGGTTCAAGGTCCCTCAGGAGCCTCCCTTTCTCCAGCCTAAAGCTGCCTCAGCACCTCCTCATGGGACTTGGGCTCCACACCCTTCCCCAGCTCCCTTGCCCTTCTCTGCACACGCTGCAGCCCCTCAAGGTCTTGCTTCTTCACAGGGGCCCAGAACCGGACCCAGCACTCGAGCTGCGGCCTCACCGGTGCCCAGCACAGGGGGACGGTCACTGCCCCGCTCCTGCTGCCCCACTATTGCTGACACAGGCCAGGACGCCCTTGGCCTTCCTGGCCACCTGGGCACACGCTGGCTCACGTTCAGCTACTGTGGACCGGCACCCCTGGCTCCTGTTCAGCTACTGTGGACCGGCACCCCTGGCTCCTTTTCTCCCATGCAGCTCCCCAGGCACAAAGTTGCACATTGGACTTCAAATACAGCAGCCAGAACTTCAAGATCTCCTTCCTGTTCTTTGCCCTACCAGTCAGCACTCGTAGCGCTGCAGCTTTGGCCCAGCTCAAAGCTCCAATGCAGTTTTCAAATGGAGTTTTAAAAGCGGACTTCACAACAGAAAGTAGCTGCAGAAACATGGCAGCCTCTGACTTCTGCCACGGAAGAAGGGTTCCCAACTGCGCACTTTCTTTCTTATGCCACACGGGAGAAGAGTGGCCTCACACAGGTCCATGGACAACACAACCATCTCTTTGCAGCTTATCACAAGCAAAACCACAGGCGCACTCAGAGCCCCTGTCAGCTCTGCTCCTGACTGCTCTGCCTGAAGAGGCGAAAGAACAACCTGGCAACAAAGGCACCAAAGTCCCTGACTTCAAGCAGCAGCTCCCCGTCCCCAGTGCGTCTCTGAAATACTCCCAGGTAGGCCCACCCAAGAAGCTCCTGTCGACAAACCACCCCAAAGGACTTGTGTGCTCACATCAACAGCTTTTGTGCCAGCAGCTACCTGGCCAGCCTGTGGAGTGGGACACGTCTCTCCAGGCCACCGTGTCCCCTACGTGTCTGGCAAGGCTGAGAGCGGTGTCCTTTGACCACTCCCTCCTCTGGGGACAGGGGAGCCTTCATGATTCACGTTTGCCCCTCTTGGAATCCCAGCAAGCTGGGGCCTAAACATGACAGGTCAAAGGCCATGTTCCAGCTCTCACTGGCTGGGGGGAATCCCTAGGTCCTGGCACGACTCCAGCACTCAGCATCCTCGGCCACCACCAGCAAGTGCTGGCCGCTCAGAAACTTGCAGCTCGGATTTCCTCTAAAGACAGCACCAACCAGAACTGGCACTTACTGGCTCACGACGTTCAGGTTCGCGTCTGACCACGGCTGGAGAGTTCAGGACATTTTGCTCCTTTTCAGCCTCTTCTCCAGGAGCAGAGGGAGCCAGAGGAGAGCCTGCAGTTGGTTCTGTGCTCTGTGGACAGGTTGTAGCGTGAGGGACAGGCAGTTACCTATCATTTCTAACCTTATCTCTCTTCAGCTCTACAACCAGCTCTACTAAGGAGCAATCATAACCTTGGATAGCAATGGCATTCCAAGTGCCTCCAACTAAAGTAAAATGGGCTAATTCAACAGTACTGCATATTGCTCTGAACTAGATATTCCACCCTGGCTACTCTCAGCAAGCAACGTTCTCTCTGCAAAACCCGGCTTTTAGTCTTCCACAGCTCTGAAATGCAAAAGCAGGTATTCCACAGCGATGCCTTTGCTACTGCTGCTGCAGACATGGAGAACTAAAACTGGATCAGAATCTCTCCCAGTGCTGGAAAAGGGCAGGAAAGGTTGAGCAAAAGCACCTTTGCTTGCTGGAGAAAGAGAAAATAAACAGGGCTTCTCCTCCTAGCAAACACACAAACCAAGAGACCAAAAGACAAAAGTGTCACCTGCTGCACTGTCTAAAGCCCTTGGGTGCAGGGAGGGGATGCTTGGCACGGGATGCAACGGCACTTGTGGCGAGCACTGTCATGTAGGCATTTAGGGAAGTCTGGTTCAAGGTCCCTCAGGAGCCTCCCTTTCTCCAGCCTAAAGCTGCCTCAGCACCTCCTCATGGGACTTGGGCTCCACACCCTTCCCCAGCTCCCTTGCCCTTCTCTGCACACGCTGCAGCCCCTCAAGGCCTTGCTTCTTCACAGGGGCCCAGAACCGGACCCAGCACTCGAGCTGCGGCCTCACCGGTGCCCAGCACAGGGGGACGGTCACTGCCCCGCTCCTGCTGCCCCACTATTGCTGACACAGGCCAGCATGCCCTTGGCCTTCCTGGCCACCTGGGCACACGCTGGCTCACGTTCAGCTACTGTGGACCGGCACCCCTGGCTCACGTTCAGCTACTGTGGACCGGCACCCCTGGCTCCTTTTCTCCCATGCAGCTCCCCAGGCACAAAGTTGCACATTGGACTTCAAATACAGCAGCCAGAACTTCAAGATCTCCTTCCTGTTCTTTGCCCTACCAGTCAGCACTCGTAGCGCTGCAGCTTTGGCCCAGCTCAAAGCTCCAATGCAGTTTTCAAATGGAGTTTTAAAAGCGGACTTCACAACAGAAAGTAGCTGCAGAAACATGGCAGCCTCTGACTTCTGCCACGGAAGAAGGGTTCCCAACTGCGCACTTTCTTTCTTTTGCCACACGGGAGAAGAGTGGCCTCACACAGGTCCATGGACAACACAACCATCTCTTTGCAGCTTATCACAAGCAAAACCACAGGCGCACTCAGAGCCCCTGTCAGCTCTGCTCCTGACTGCTCTGCCTGAAGAGGCGAAAGAACAACCTGGCAACAAAGGCACCAAAGTCCCTGACTTCAAGCAGCAGCTCCCCATCCCCAGTGCGTCTCTGAAATACTCCCAGGTAGGCCCACCCAAGAAGCTCCTGTCGACAAACCACCCCAAAGGACTTGTGTGCTCACATCAACAGCTTTTGTGCCAGCAGCTACCTGGCCAGCCTGTGGAGTGGGACACGTCTCTCCAGGCCACCGTGTCCCCTACGTGTCTGGCAAGGCTGAGAGCGGTGTCCTTTGACCACTCCCTCCTCTGGGGACAGGGGAGCCTTCATGATTCACGTTTGCCCCTCTTGGAATCCCAGCAAGCTGGGGCCTAAACATGACAGGTCAAAGGCCATGTTCCAGCTCTCACTGGCTGGGGGGAATCCCTAGGTCCTGGCACGACTCCAGCACTCAGCATCCTCGGCCACCACCAGCAAGTGCTGGCCGCTCAGAAACTTGCAGCTCGGATTTCCTCTAAAGACAGCACCAACCAGAACTGGCACTTACTGGCTCACGACGTTCAGGTTCGTGTCTGACCACGGCTGGAGAGTTCAGGACATTTTGCTCCTTTTCAGCCTCTTCTCCAGGAGCAGAGGGAGCCAGAGGAGAGCCTGCAGTTGGTTCTGTGCTCTGTGGACAGGTTGTAGCGTGAGGGACAGGCAGTTACCTATCATTTCTAACCTTATCTCTCTTCAGCTCTACAACCAGCTCTACTAAGGAGCAATCATAACCTTGGATAGCAATGGCATTCCAAGTGCCTCCAACTAAAGTAAAATGGGCTAATTCAACAGTACTGCATATTGCTCTGAACTAGATATTCCACCCTGGCTACTCTCAGCAAGCAACGTTCTCTCTGCAAAACCCGGCTTTTAGTCTTCCACAGCTCTGAAATGCAAAAGCAGGTATTCCACAGCGATGCCTTTGCTACTGCTGCTGCAGACATGGAGAACTAAAACTGGATCAGAATCTCTCCCAGTGCTGGAAAAGGGCAGGAAAGGTTGAGCAAAAGCACCTTTGCTTGCTGGAGAAAGAGAAAATAAACAGGGCTTCTCCTCCTAGCAAACACACAAACCAAGAGACCAAAAGACAAAAGTGTCACCTGCTGCACTGTCTAAAGCCCTTGGGTGCAGGCAGGGGATGCTTGGCACGGGATGCAACGGCACTTGTGGCGAGCACTGTCATGTAGGCATTTAGGGAAGTCTGGTTCAAGGTCCCTCAGGAGCCTCCCTTTCTCCAGCCTAAAGCTGCCTCAGCACCTCCTCATGGGACTTGGGCTCCACACCCTTCCCCAGCTCCCTTGCCCTTCTCTGCACACGCTGCAGCCCCTCAAGGCCTTGCTTCTTCACAGGGGCCCAGAACCGGACCCAGCACTCGAGCTGCGGCCTCACCGGTGCCCAGCACAGGGGGACGGTCACTGCCCCGCTCCTGCTGCCCCACTATTGCTGACACAGGCCAGCATGCCCTTGGCCTTCCTGGCCACCTGGGCACACGCTGGCTCACGTTCAGCTACTGTGGACCGGCACCCCTGGCTCCTTTTCTCCCATGCAGCTCCCCAGGCACAAAGTTGCACATTGGACTTCAAATACAGCAGCCAGAACTTCAAGATCTCCTTCCTGTTCTTTGCCCTACCAGTCAGCACTCGTAGCGCTGCAGCTTTGGCCCAGCTCAAAGCTCCAATGCAGTTTTCAAATGGAGTTTTAAAAGCGGACTTCACAACAGAAAGTAGCTGCAGAAACATGGCAGCCTCTGACTTCTGCCACGGAAGAAGGGTTCCCAACTGCGCACTTTCTTTCTTTTGCCACACGGGAGAAGAGTGGCCTCACACAGGTCCATGGACAACACAACCATCTCTTTGCAGCTTATCACAAGCAAAACCACAGGCGCACTCAGAGCCCCTGTCAGCTCTGCTCCTGACTGCTCTGCCTGAAGAGGCGAAAGAACAACCTGGCAACAAAGGCACCAAAGTCCCTGACTTCAAGCAGCAGCTCCCCGTCCCCAGTGCGTCTCTGAAATACTCCCAGGTAGGCCCACCCAAGAAGCTCCTGTCGACAAACCACCCCAAAGGACTTGTGTGCTCACATCAACAGCTTTTGTGCCAGCAGCTACCTGGCCAGCCTGTGGAGTGGGACACGTCTCTCCAGGCCACCGTGTCCCCTACGTGTCTGGCAAGGCTGAGAGCGGTGTCCTTTGACCACTCCCTCCTCTGGGGACAGGGGAGCCTTCATGATTCACGTTTGCCCCTCTTGGAATCCCAGCAAGCTGGGGCCTAAACATGACAGGTCAAAGGCCATGTTCCAGCTCTCACTGGCTGGGGGGAATCCCTAGGTCCTGGCACGACTCCAGCACTCAGCATCCTCGGCCACCACCAGCAAGTGCTGGCCGCTCAGAAACTTGCAGCTCGGATTTCCTCTAAAGACAGCACCAACCAGAACTGGCACTTACTGGCTCACGACGTTCAGGTTCGCGTCTGACCACGGCTGGAGAGTTCAGGACATTTTGCTCCTTTTCAGCCTCTTCTCCAGGAGCAGAGGGAGCCAGAGGAGAGCCTGCAGTTGGTTCTGTGCTCTGTGGACAGGTTGTAGCGTGAGGGACAGGCAGTTACCTATCATTTCTAACCTCATCTCTCTTCAGCTCTACAACCAGCTCTACTAAGGAGCAATCATAACCTTGGATAGCAATGGCATTCCAAGTGCCTCCAACTAAAGTAAAATGGGCTAATTCAACAGTACTGCATATTGCTCTGAACTAGATATTCCACCCTGGCTACTCTCAGCAAGCAACGTTCTCTCTGCAAAACCCGGCTTTTAGTCTTCCACAGCTCTGAAATGCAAAAGCAGGTATTCCACAGCGATGCCTTTGCTACTGCTGCTGCAGACATGGAGAACTAAAACTGGATCAGAATCTCTCCCAGTGCTGGAAAAGGGCAGGAAAGGTTGAGCAAAAGCACCTTTGCTTGCTGGAGAAAGAGAAAATAAACAGGGCTTCTCCTCCTAGCAAACACACAAACCAAGAGACCAAAAGACAAAAGTGTCACCTGCTGCACTGTCTAAAGCCCTTGGGTGCAGGGAGGGGATGCTTGGCACGGGATGCAACGGCACTTGTGGCGAGCACTGTCATGTAGGCATTTAGGGAAGTCTGGTTCAAGGTCCCTCAGGAGCCTCCCTTTCTCCAGCCTAAAGCTGCCTCAGCACCTCCTCATGGGACTTGGGCTCCACACCCTTCCCCAGCTCCCTTGCCCTTCTCTGCACACGCTGCAGCCCCTCAAGGCCTTGCTTCTTCACAGGGGCCCAGAACCGGACCCAGCACTCGAGCTGCGGCCTCACCGGTGCCCAGCACAGGGGGACGGTCACTGCCCCGCTCCTGCTGCCCCACTATTGCTGACACAGGCCAGGACGCCCTTGGCCTTCCTGGCCACCTGGGCACACGCTGGCTCACGTTCAGCTACTGTGGACCGGCACCCCTGGCTCCTGTTCAGCTACTGTGGACCGGCACCCCTGGCTCCTTTTCTCCCATGCAGCTCCCCAGGCACAAAGTTGCACATTGGACTTCAAATACAGCAGCCAGAACTTCAAGATCTCCTTCCTGTTCTTTGCCCTACCAGTCAGCACTCGTAGCGCTGCAGCTTTGGCCCAGCTCAAAGCTCCAATGCAGTTTTCAAATGGAGTTTTAAAAGCGGACTTCACAACAGAAAGTAGCTGCAGAAACATGGCAGCCTCTGACTTCTGCCACGGAAGAAGGGTTCCCAACTGCGCACTTTCTTTCTTTTGCCACACGGGAGAAGAGTGGCCTCACACAGCTCCATGGACAACACAACCATCTCTTTGCAGCTTATCACAAGCAAAACCACAGGCGCACTCAGAGCCCCTGTCAGCTCTGCTCCTGACTGCTCTGCCTGAAGAGGCGAAAGAACAACCTGGCAACAAAGGCACCAAAGTCCCTGACTTCAAGCAGCAGCTCCCCGTCCCCAGTGCGTCTCTGAAATACTCCCAGGTAGGCCCACCCAAGAAGCTCCTGTCGACAAACCACCCCAAAGGACTTGTGTGCTCACATCAACAGCTTTTGTGCCAGCAGCTACCTGGCCAGCCTGTGGAGTGGGACACGTCTCTCCAGGCCACCGTGTCCCCTACGTGTCTGGCAAGGCTGAGAGCGGTGTCCTTTGACCACTCCCTCCTCTGGGGACAGGGGAGCCTTCATGATTCACGTTTGCCCCTCTTGGAATCCCAGCAAGCTGGGGCCTAAACATGACAGGTCAAAGGCCATGTTCCAGCTCTCACTGGCTGGGGGGAATCCCTAGGTCCTGGCACGACTCCAGCACTCAGCATCCTCGGCCACCACCAGCAAGTGCTGGCCGCTCAGAAACTTGCAGCTCGGATTTCCTCTAAAGACAGCACCAACCAGAACTGGCACTTACTGGCTCACGACGTTCAGGTTCGTGTCTGACCACGGCTGGAGAGTTCAGGACATTTTGCTCCTTTTCAGCCTCTTCTCCAGGAGCAGAGGGAGCCAGAGGAGAGCCTGCAGTTGGTTCTGTGCTCTGTGGACAGGTTGTAGCGTGAGGGACAGGCAGTTACCTATCATTTCTAACCTTATCTCTCTTCAGCTCTACAACCAGCTCTACTAAGGAGCAATCATAACCTTGGATAGCAATGGCATTCCAAGTGCCTCCAACTAAAGTAAAATGGGCTAATTCAACAGTACTGCATATTGCTCTGAACTAGATATTCCACCCTGGCTACTCTCAGCAAGCAACGTTCTCTCTGCAAAACCCGGCTTTTAGTCTTCCACAGCTCTGAAATGCAAAAGCAGGTATTCCACAGCGATGCCTTTGCTACTGCTGCTGCAGACATGGAGAACTAAAACTGGATCAGAATCTCTCCCAGTGCTGGAAAAGGGCAGGAAAGGTTGAGCAAAAGCACCTTTGCTTGCTGGAGAAAGAGAAAATAAACAGGGCTTCTCCTCCTAGCAAACACACAAACCAAGAGACCAAAAGACAAAAGTGTCACCTGCTGCACTGTCTAAAGCCCTTGGGTGCAGGCAGGGGATGCTTGGCACGGGATGCAACGGCACTTGTGGCGAGCACTGTCATGTAGGCATTTAGGGAAGTCTGGTTCAAGGTCCCTCAGGAGCCTCCCTTTCTCCAGCCTAAAGCTGCCTCAGCACCTCCTCATGGGACTTGGGCTCCACACCCTTCCCCAGCTCCCTTGCCCTTCTCTGCACACGCTGCAGCCCCTCAAGGTCCTTGCTTCTTCACAGGGGCCCAGAACCGGACCCAGCACTCGAGCTGCGGCCTCACCGGTGCCCAGCACAGGGGGACGGTCACTGCCCCGCTCCTGCTGCCCCACTATTGCTGACACAGGCCAGCATGCCCTTGGCCTTCCTGGCCACCTGGGCACACGCTGGCTCACGTTCAGCTACTGTGGACCGGCACCCCTGGCTCCTGTTCAGCTACTGTGGACCGGCACCCCTGGCTCCTTTTCTCCCATGCAGCTCCCCAGGCACAAAGTTGCACATTGGACTTCAAATACAGCAGCCAGAACTTCAAGATCTCCTTCCTGTTCTTTGCCCTACCAGTCAGCACTCGTAGCGCTGCAGCTTTGGCCCAGCTCAAAGCTCCAATGCAGTTTTCAAATGGAGTTTTAAAAGCGGACTTCACAACAGAAAGTAGCTGCAGAAACATGGCAGCCTCTGACTTCTGCCACGGAAGAAGGGTTCCCAACTGCGCACTTTCTTTCTTTTGCCACACGGGAGAAGAGTGGCCTCACACAGGCTCCATGGACAACACAACCATCTCTTTGCAGCTTATCACAAGCAAAACCACAGGCGCACTCAGAGCCCCTGTCAGCTCTGCTCCTGACTGCTCTGCCTGAAGAGGCGAAAGAACAACCTGGCAACAAAGGCACCAAAGTCCCTGACTTCAAGCAGCAGCTCCCCGTCCCCAGTGCGTCTCTGAAATACTCCCAGGTAGGCCCACCCAAGAAGCTCCTGTCGACAAACCACCCCAAAGGACTTGTGTGCTCACATCAACAGCTTTTGTGCCAGCAGCTACCTGGCCAGCCTGTGGAGTGGGACACGTCTCTCCAGGCCACCGTGTCCCCTACGTGTCTGGCAAGGCTGAGAGCGGTGTCCTTTGACCACTCCCTCCTCTGGGGACAGGGGAGCCTTCATGATTCACGTTTGCCCCTCTTGGAATCCCAGCAAGCTGGGGCCTAAACATGACAGGTCAAAGGCCATGTTCCAGCTCTCACTGGCTGGGGGGAATCCCTAGGTCCTGGCACGACTCCAGCACTCAGCATCCTCGGCCACCACCAGCAAGTGCTGGCCGCTCAGAAACTTGCAGCTCGGATTTCCTCTAAAGACAGCACCAACCAGAACTGGCACTTACTGGCTCACGACGTTCAGGTTCGCTGTCTGACCACGGCTGGAGAGTTCAGGACATTTTGCTCCTTTTCAGCCTCTTCTCCAGGAGCAGAGGGAGCCAGAGGAGAGCCTGCAGTTGGTTCTGTGCTCTGTGGACAGGTTGTAGCGTGAGGGACAGGCAGTTACCTATCATTTCTAACCTCATCTCTCTTCAGCTCTACAACCAGCTCTACTAAGGAGCAATCATAACCTTGGATAGCAATGGCATTCCAAGTGCCTCCAACTAAAGTAAAATGGGCTAATTCAACAGTACTGCATATTGCTCTGAACTAGATATTCCACCCTGGCTACTCTCAGCAAGCAACGTTCTCTCTGCAAAACCCGGCTTTTAGTCTTCCACAGCTCTGAAATGCAAAAGCAGGTATTCCACAGCGATGCCTTTGCTACTGCTGCTGCAGACATGGAGAACTAAAACTGGATCAGAATCTCTCCCAGTGCTGGAAAAGGGCAGGAAAGGTTGAGCAAAAGCACCTTTGCTTGCTGGAGAAAGAGAAAATAAACAGGGCTTCTCCTCCTAGCAAACACACAAACCAAGAGACCAAAAGACAAAAGTGTCACCTGCTGCACTGTCTAAAGCCCTTGGGTGCAGGGAGGGGATGCTTGGCACGGGATGCAACGGCACTTGTGGCGAGCACTGTCATGTAGGCATTTAGGGAAGTCTGGTTCAAGGTCCCTCAGGAGCCTCCCTTTCTCCAGCCTAAAGCTGCCTCAGCACCTCCTCATGGGACTTGGGCTCCACACCCTTCCCCAGCTCCCTTGCCCTTCTCTGCACACGCTGCAGCCCCTCAAGGTCCTTGCTTCTTCACAGGGGCCCAGAACCGGACCCAGCACTCGAGCTGCGGCCTCACCGGTGCCCAGCACAGGGGGACGGTCACTGCCCCGCTCCTGCTGCCCCACTATTGCTGACACAGGCCAGGACGCCCTTGGCCTTCCTGGCCACCTGGGCACACGCTGGCTCACGTTCAGCTACTGTGGACCGGCACCCCTGGCTCCTGTTCAGCTACTGTGGACCGGCACCCCTGGCTCCTTTTCTCCCATGCAGCTCCCCAGGCACAAAGTTGCACATTGGACTTCAAATACAGCAGCCAGAACTTCAAGATCTCCTTCCTGTTCTTTGCCCTACCAGTCAGCACTCGTAGCGCTGCAGCTTTGGCCCAGCTCAAAGCTCCAATGCAGTTTTCAAATGGAGTTTTAAAAGCGGACTTCACAACAGAAAGTAGCTGCAGAAACATGGCAGCCTCTGACTTCTGCCACGGAAGAAGGGTTCCCAACTGCGCACTTTCTTTCTTATGCCACACGGGAGAAGAGTGGCCTCACACAGGTCCATGGACAACACAACCATCTCTTTGCAGCTTATCACAAGCAAAACCACAGGCGCACTCAGAGCCCCTGTCAGCTCTGCTCCTGACTGCTCTGCCTGAAGAGGCGAAAGAACAACCTGGCAACAAAGGCACCAAAGTCCCTGACTTCAAGCAGCAGCTCCCCGTCCCCAGTGCGTCTCTGAAATACTCCCAGGTAGGCCCACCCAAGAAGCTCCTGTCGACAAACCACCCCAAAGGACTTGTGTGCTCACATCAACAGCTTTTGTGCCAGCAGCTACCTGGCCAGCCTGTGGAGTGGGACACGTCTCTCCAGGCCACCGTGTCCCCTACGTGTCTGGCAAGGCTGAGAGCGGTGTCCTTTGACCACTCCCTCCTCTGGGGACAGGGGAGCCTTCATGATTCACGTTTGCCCCTCTTGGAATCCCAGCAAGCTGGGGCCTAAACATGACAGGTCAAAGGCCATGTTCCAGCTCTCACTGGCTGGGGGGAATCCCTAGGTCCTGGCACGACTCCAGCACTCAGCATCCTCGGCCACCACCAGCAAGTGCTGGCCGCTCAGAAACTTGCAGCTCGGATTTCCTCTAAAGACAGCACCAACCAGAACTGGCACTTACTGGCTCACGACGTTCAGGTTCGCGTCTGACCACGGCTGGAGAGTTCAGGACATTTTGCTCCTTTTCAGCCTCTTCTCCAGGAGCAGAGGGAGCCAGAGGAGAGCCTGCAGTTGGTTCTGTGCTCTGTGGACAGGTTGTAGCGTGAGGGACAGGCAGTTACCTATCATTTCTAACCTTATCTCTCTTCAGCTCTACAACCAGCTCTACTAAGGAGCAATCATAACCTTGGATAGCAATGGCATTCCAAGTGCCTCCAACTAAAGTAAAATGGGCTAATTCAACAGTACTGCATATTGCTCTGAACTAGATATTCCACCCTGGCTACTCTCAGCAAGCAACGTTCTCTCTGCAAAACCCGGCTTTTAGTCTTCCACAGCTCTGAAATGCAAAAGCAGGTATTCCACAGCGATGCCTTTGCTACTGCTGCTGCAGACATGGAGAACTAAAACTGGATCAGAATCTCTCCCAGTGCTGGAAAAGGGCAGGAAAGGTTGAGCAAAAGCACCTTTGCTTGCTGGAGAAAGAGAAAATAAACAGGGCTTCTCCTCCTAGCAAACACACAAACCAAGAGACCAAAAGACAAAAGTGTCACCTGCTGCACTGTCTAAAGCCCTTGGGTGCAGGGAGGGGATGCTTGGCACGGGATGCAACGGCACTTGTGGCGAGCACTGTCATGTAGGCATTTAGGGAAGTCTGGTTCAAGGTCCCTCAGGAGCCTCCCTTTCTCCAGCCTAAAGCTGCCTCAGCACCTCCTCATGGGACTTGGGCTCCACACCCTTCCCCAGCTCCCTTGCCCTTCTCTGCACACGCTGCAGCCCCTCAAGGTCTTGCTTCTTCACAGGGGCCCAGAACCGGACCCAGCACTCGAGCTGCGGCCTCACCGGTGCCCAGCACAGGGGGACGGTCACTGCCCCGCTCCTGCTGCCCCACTATTGCTGACACAGGCCAGCATGCCCTTGGCCTTCCTGGCCACCTGGGCACACGCTGGCTCACGTTCAGCTACTGTGGACCGGCACCCCTGGCTCCTGTTCAGCTACTGTGGACCGGCACCCCTGGCTCCTTTTCTCCCATGCAGCTCCCCAGGCACAAAGTTGCACATTGGACTTCAAATACAGCAGCCAGAACTTCAAGATCTCCTTCCTGTTCTTTGCCCTACCAGTCAGCACTCGTAGCGCTGCAGCTTTGGCCCAGCTCAAAGCTCCAATGCAGTTTTCAAATGGAGTTTTAAAAGCGGACTTCACAACAGAAAGTAGCTGCAGAAACATGGCAGCCTCTGACTTCTGCCACGGAAGAAGGGTTCCCAACTGCGCACTTTCTTTCTTTTGCCACACGGGAGAAGAGTGGCCTCACACAGCTCCATGGACAACACAACCATCTCTTTGCAGCTTATCACAAGCAAAACCACAGGCGCACTCAGAGCCCCTGTCAGCTCTGCTCCTGACTGCTCTGCCTGAAGAGGCGAAAGAACAACCTGGCAACAAAGGCACCAAAGTCCCTGACTTCAAGCAGCAGCTCCCCGTCCCCAGTGCGTCTCTGAAATACTCCCAGGTAGGCCCACCCAAGAAGCTCCTGTCGACAAACCACCCCAAAGGACTTGTGTGCTCACATCAACAGCTTTTGTGCCAGCAGCTACCTGGCCAGCCTGTGGAGTGGGACACGTCTCTCCAGGCCACCGTGTCCCCTACGTGTCTGGCAAGGCTGAGAGCGGTGTCCTTTGACCACTCCCTCCTCTGGGGACAGGGGAGCCTTCATGATTCACGTTTGCCCCTCTTGGAATCCCAGCAAGCTGGGGCCTAAACATGACAGGTCAAAGGCCATGTTCCAGCTCTCACTGGCTGGGGGGAATCCCTAGGTCCTGGCACGACTCCAGCACTCAGCATCCTTGGCCACCACCAGCAAGTGCTGGCCGCTCAGAAACTTGCAGCTCGGATTTCCTCTAAAGACAGCACCAACCAGAACTGGCACTTACTGGCTCACGACGTTCAGGTTCGCTGTCTGACCACGGCTGGAGAGTTCAGGACATTTTGCTCCTTTTCAGCCTCTTCTCCAGGAGCAGAGGGAGCCAGAGGAGAGCCTGCAGTTGGTTCTGTGCTCTGTGGACAGGTTGTAGCGTGAGGGACAGGCAGTTACCTATCATTTCTAACCTTATCTCTCTTCAGCTCTACAACCAGCTCTACTAAGGAGCAATCATAACCTTGGATAGCAATGGCATTCCAAGTGCCTCCAACTAAAGTAAAATGGGCTAATTCAACAGTACTGCATATTGCTCTGAACTAGATATTCCACCCTGGCTACTCTCAGCAAGCAACGTTCTCTCTGCAAAACCCGGCTTTTAGTCTTCCACAGCTCTGAAATGCAAAAGCAGGTATTCCACAGCGATGCCTTTGCTACTGCTGCTGCAGACATGGAGAACTAAAACTGGATCAGAATCTCTCCCAGTGCTGGAAAAGGGCAGGAAAGGTTGAGCAAAAGCACCTTTGCTTGCTGGAGAAAGAGAAAATAAACAGGGCTTCTCCTCCTAGCAAACACACAAACCAAGAGACCAAAAGACAAAAGTGTCACCTGCTGCACTGTCTAAAGCCCTTGGGTGCAGGGAGGGGATGCTTGGCACGGGATGCAACGGCACTTGTGGCGAGCACTGTCATGTAGGCATTTAGGGAAGTCTGGTTCAAGGTCCCTCAGGAGCCTCCCTTTCTCCAGCCTAAAGCTGCCTCAGCACCTCCTCATGGGACTTGGGCTCCACACCCTTCCCCAGCTCCCTTGCCCTTCTCTGCACACGCTGCAGCCCCTCAAGGTCTTGCTTCTTCACAGGGGCCCAGAACCGGACCCAGCACTCGAGCTGCGGCCTCACCGGTGCCCAGCACAGGGGGACGGTCACTGCCCCGCTCCTGCTGCCCCACTATTGCTGACACAGGCCAGGACGCCCTTGGCCTTCCTGGCCACCTGGGCACACGCTGGCTCACGTTCAGCTACTGTGGACCGGCACCCCTGGCTCCTGTTCAGCTACTGTGGACCGGCACCCCTGGCTCCTTTTCTCCCATGCAGCTCCCCAGGCACAAAGTTGCACATTGGACTTCAAATACAGCAGCCAGAACTTCAAGATCTCCTTCCTGTTCTTTGCCCTACCAGTCAGCACTCGTAGCGCTGCAGCTTTGGCCCAGCTCAAAGCTCCAATGCAGTTTTCAAATGGAGTTTTAAAAGCGGACTTCACAACAGAAAGTAGCTGCAGAAACATGGCAGCCTCTGACTTCTGCCGCGGAAGAAGGGTTCCCAACTGCGCACTTTCTTTCTTATGCCACACGGGAGAAGAGTGGCCTCACACAGGTCCATGGACAACACAACCATCTCTTTGCAGCTTATCACAAGCAAAACCACAGGCGCACTCAGAGCCCCTGTCAGCTCTGCTCCTGACTGCTCTGCCTGAAGAGGCGAAAGAACAACCTGGCAACAAAGGCACCAAAGTCCCTGACTTCAAGCAGCAGCTCCCCGTCCCCAGTGCGTCTCTGAAATACTCCCAGGTAGGCCCACCCAAGAAGCTCCTGTCGACAAACCACCCCAAAGGACTTGTGTGCTCACATCAACAGCTTTTGTGCCAGCAGCTACCTGGCCAGCCTGTGGAGTGGGACACGTCTCTCCAGGCCACCGTGTCCCCTACGTGTCTGGCAAGGCTGAGAGCGGTGTCCTTTGACCACTCCCTCCTCTGGGGACAGGGGAGCCTTCATGATTCACGTTTGCCCCTCTTGGAATCCCAGCAAGCTGGGGCCTAAACATGACAGGTCAAAGGCCATGTTCCAGCTCTCACTGGCTGGGGGGAATCCCTAGGTCCTGGCACGACTCCAGCACTCAGCATCCTTGGCCACCACCAGCAAGTGCTGGCCGCTCAGAAACTTGCAGCTCGGATTTCCTCTAAAGACAGCACCAACCAGAACTGGCACTTACTGGCTCACGACGTTCAGGTTCGTGTCTGACCACGGCTGGAGAGTTCAGGACATTTTGCTCCTTTTCAGCCTCTTCTCCAGGAGCAGAGGGAGCCAGAGGAGAGCCTGCAGTTGGTTCTGTGCTCTGTGGACAGGTTGTAGCGTGAGGGACAGGCAGTTACCTATCATTTCTAACCTCATCTCTCTTCAGCTCTACAACCAGCTCTACTAAGGAGCAATCATAACCTTGGATAGCAATGGCATTCCAAGTGCCTCCAACTAAAGTAAAATGGGCTAATTCAACAGTACTGCATATTGCTCTGAACTAGATATTCCACCCTGGCTACTCTCAGCAAGCAACGTTCTCTCTGCAAAACCCGGCTTTTAGTCTTCCACAGCTCTGAAATGCAAAAGCAGGTATTCCACAGCGATGCCTTTGCTACTGCTGCTGCAGACATGGAGAACTAAAACTGGATCAGAATCTCTCCCAGTGCTGGAAAAGGGCAGGAAAGGTTGAGCAAAAGCACCTTTGCTTGCTGGAGAAAGAGAAAATAAACAGGGCTTCTCCTCCTAGCAAACACACAAACCAAGAGACCAAAAGACAAAAGTGTCACCTGCTGCACTGTCTAAAGCCCTTGGGTGCAGGGAGGGGATGCTTGGCACGGGATGCAACGGCACTTGTGGCGAGCACTGTCATGTAGGCATTTAGGGAAGTCTGGTTCAAGGTCCCTCAGGAGCCTCCCTTTCTCCAGCCTAAAGCTGCCTCAGCACCTCCTCATGGGACTTGGGCTCCACACCCTTCCCCAGCTCCCTTGCCCTTCTCTGCACACGCTGCAGCCCCTCAAGGTCTTGCTTCTTCACAGGGGCCCAGAACCGGACCCAGCACTCGAGCTGCGGCCTCACCGGTGCCCAGCACAGGGGGACGGTCACTGCCCCGCTCCTGCTGCCCCACTATTGCTGACACAGGCCAGCATGCCCTTGGCCTTCCTGGCCACCTGGGCACACGCTGGCTCACGTTCAGCTACTGTGGACCGGCACCCTTGGCTCCTGTTCAGCTACTGTGGACCGGCACCCCTGGCTCCTTTTCTCCCATGCAGCTCCCCAGGCACAAAGTTGCACATTGGACTTCAAATACAGCAGCCAGAACTTCAAGATCTCCTTCCTGTTCTTTGCCCTACCAGTCAGCACTCGTAGCGCTGCAGCTTTGGCCCAGCTCAAAGCTCCAATGCAGTTTTCAAATGGAGTTTTAAAAGCGGACTTCACAACAGAAAGTAGCTGCAGAAACATGGCAGCCTCTGACTTCTGCCACGGAAGAAGGGTTCCCAACTGCGCACTTTCTTTCTTATGCCACACGGGAGAAGAGTGGCCTCACACAGCTCCATGGACAACACAACCATCTCTTTGCAGCTTATCACAAGCAAAACCACAGGCGCACTCAGAGCCCCTGTCAGCTCTGCTCCTGACTGCTCTGCCTGAAGAGGCGAAAGAACAACCTGGCAACAAAGGCACCAAAGTCCCTGACTTCAAGCAGCAGCTCCCCGTCCCCAGTGCGTCTCTGAAATACTCCCAGGTAGGCCCACCCAAGAAGCTCCTGTCGACAAACCACCCCAAAGGACTTGTGTGCTCACATCAACAGCTTTTGTGCCAGCAGCTACCTGGCCAGCCTGTGGAGTGGGACACGTCTCTCCAGGCCACCGTGTCCCCTACGTGTCTGGCAAGGCTGAGAGCGGTGTCCTTTGACCACTCCCTCCTCTGGGGACAGGGGAGCCTTCATGATTCACGTTTGCCCCTCTTGGAATCCCAGCAAGCTGGGGCCTAAACATGACAGGTCAAAGGCCATGTTCCAGCTCTCACTGGCTGGGGGGAATCCCTAGGTCCTGGCACGACTCCAGCACTCAGCATCCTTGGCCACCACCAGCAAGTGCTGGCCGCTCAGAAACTTGCAGCTCGGATTTCCTCTAAAGACAGCACCAACCAGAACTGGCACTTACTGGCTCACGACGTTCAGGTTCGCGTCTGACCACGGCTGGAGAGTTCAGGACATTTTGCTCCTTTTCAGCCTCTTCTCCAGGAGCAGAGGGAGCCAGAGGAGAGCCTGCAGTTGGTTCTGTGCTCTGTGGACAGGTTGTAGCGTGAGGGACAGGCAGTTACCTATCATTTCTAACCTTATCTCTCTTCAGCTCTACAACCAGCTCTACTAAGGAGCAATCATAACCTTGGATAGCAATGGCATTCCAAGTGCCTCCAACTAAAGTAAAATGGGCTAATTCAACAGTACTGCATATTGCTCTGAACTAGATATTCCACCCTGGCTACTCTCAGCAAGCAACGTTCTCTCTGCAAAACCCGGCTTTTAGTCTTCCACAGCTCTGAAATGCAAAAGCAGGTATTCCACAGCGATGCCTTTGCTACTGCTGCTGCAGACATGGAGAACTAAAACTGGATCAGAATCTCTCCCAGTGCTGGAAAAGGGCAGGAAAGGTTGAGCAAAAGCACCTTTGCTTGCTGGAGAAAGAGAAAATAAACAGGGCTTCTCCTCCTAGCAAACACACAAACCAAGAGACCAAAAGACAAAAGTGTCACCTGCTGCACTGTCTAAAGCCCTTGGGTGCAGGGAGGGGATGCTTGGCACGGGATGCAACGGCACTTGTGGCGAGCACTGTCATGTAGGCATTTAGGGAAGTCTGGTTCAAGGTCCCTCAGGAGCCTCCCTTTCTCCAGCCTAAAGCTGCCTCAGCACCTCCTCATGGGACTTGGGCTCCACACCCTTCCCCAGCTCCCTTGCCCTTCTCTGCACACGCTGCAGCCCCTCAAGGCCTTGCTTCTTCACAGGGGCCCAGAACCGGACCCAGCACTCGAGCTGCGGCCTCACCGGTGCCCAGCACAGGGGGACGGTCACTGCCCCGCTCCTGCTGCCCCACTATTGCTGACACAGGCCAGGACGCCCTTGGCCTTCCTGGCCACCTGGGCACACGCTGGCTCACGTTCAGCTACTGTGGACCGGCACCCCTGGCTCCTGTTCAGCTACTGTGGACCGGCACCCCTGGCTCCTTTTCTCCCATGCAGCTCCCCAGGCACAAAGTTGCACATTGGACTTCAAATACAGCAGCCAGAACTTCAAGATCTCCTTCCTGTTCTTTGCCCTACCAGTCAGCACTCGTAGCGCTGCAGCTTTGGCCCAGCTCAAAGCTCCAATGCAGTTTTCAAATGGAGTTTTAAAAGCGGACTTCACAACAGAAAGTAGCTGCAGAAACATGGCAGCCTCTGACTTCTGCCACGGAAGAAGGGTTCCCAACTGCGCACTTTCTTTCTTT